>NC_061824.1:3282678-3293551 GCF_019202785.1 Penaeus chinensis
CTTTCTCGATTGCTCGTTTCTGCCTTCATAATGCATACATATATGAATACATACATGTATACAGACACATACATACATACATACATACCTATCTATCTCTCTATCTATCCACGTACTCATCTGCGTCTCAACCTCCCAATTCGAATCAACGCCTGTCCCTCCTTTCCCTTACCTTCACGAGATCATCCTGCGTGTTGAAGTCCTTATTGCACTCCTTCCAGTGGCAGTGCGTTTCGATGAAGTCCGGCGGCTCTTCCTTGAGTCCGTCGTCGTCCCTGGCCGCGGCACTCACGCCCCCGGTCCCGCACGCCCCCGCTGAGGTAGTGCTCGCTGCCTCCTTCTTCACCTTGGAGGCCTTGTCTTCCTCCATCGTGCTGGAGATCGTGGGCGACGCCTTCTTCTCGCCCTGGAGGAGCAGGAGGGAGGGAGGGAATGGTTAGATACTGGGTTAGGAATGTTTGGGAATTGGGTTGGGAATGTTTGGGAATCTGGTTGGGAATTGGGTTGGGAATATTTGGGAATCTGGTTGGGAATTGGGTTGGGAATGTTTGGGAATCTGGTTGGGAATTGGGTTAGGAATGTTTGGGAATCTGGTTAGGAATTGGGTTAGGAATGTTTGGGAATTGGGCTTGGAATGGTTAGGAATTTGGTTGGGAATCAAGTTAGAAATGGCTATGAATTAGGTTAGGAATGGTTGGGATGTAGATTTGGTTAGGAATGGGTCGCATGTGAACATTATGTGACACGGTTCAAAGGCGTCATTTTTTTAAAACGACGCGGTCGAGGGCGTAGGGGCTAGGATAAGGGAAAGGGAATAGAATGGTGTTTCTTTTCCTCGCTGCCATGCGGTTGGCGAGGGACAAGGAACAAATACTGTTTATCGTTCTCATGACTTTGTTTTATCGTTCTAATGACTTTTTTATTTCTCTCGTGACTTATTTTTATTTTTTCTCATGACTTTTTTATTGTATTATTTATATTTTATTTCTCTTTCATGACTGTTTCCTTCTGTTTACTCCCAAGACCTATCGAGCCCCGAGCCCTTGCGGGAGTGCGCGGCGGGTGTGCTTACCAGCTTGAGGTGCCATACCTCAGCCTTCGGGGGCAGGGTTGGGAGGCTCGGCTGCGAGGAGAGCGAGAACAGGCTCTGGTGGGTGGCCAGGGTGGAGGGGCTGTGCTGCAGGAGGGGGGACGGCGCCAGGAACGGGGAGCCGGGGAGTGACGCCCCTCGCATCAGGTGGGCCTGCAGCTGCTGGAGGTGCGTCGCCGCGCCCACGGAGGGGTGGACGCCCAGCGCGGGGGAGATGGCTCCTGAGGGCAACGGGAGAGTCAGTTTATTAGGATCATTAAGAAAATGCAATGGATGAAGCTGCATACTTACGTGACTGAGCAAGAACTTTATACGCACACCTCTATATCCACATTTTTAAGCACGAATATCTACAACCTAATTATATATATATATAAAAAAAAAAAAACACCCAAAAGACACACGAACCTGCAGACAGATGGCCGTAGGACCCACTCGCCGACGAGGATCTGGACCCGTTCATGATGGACACGAGGGAGTTGGGGCTGAAGCGAATCATCGAGTTGATGTCGAAGGAATCGCTGTACGGGGACGAGGACAGCGCGCGCTTCCGGCTCTGGCGGAGGCTCGGCCGGGGGGAGGTGAGCCGCGACCCTGGGAGAGAGGGGGCGAAGGGAGGGTTAGTCTTGTGAGGGAAGGGGTGAAGATACAGAAATACATACGTATATACGGTACTTACATCTATAAATAAGATCCAAACATACAAATACACGTAGACACTTAGACGCGTTTGTCTGTTCACGTGTTCATAACCTCGAGATCCAAACAACAGCAACAAGAACACCGACCCAACAGATCTTCACGCTCTCAACACAAAAACAAAACACCAACAAAACAAAAAAAACGACAAAAAAGGAAGACGAAGAAAGAGACAAAGTCTTACGTAAACGGAAGAAGAGCAAAACTTAAGACGAAAGAACAAAAACCAAGACTCAAGAACACGGAAGAAATGAAAGACACAAAAAAGACGCAAAGAACACGGGAACCAAACACAAAGGCAAATCATTCGCGCGCTTCCGGCACACCCATCTGACCCGCGCCCACTGCAACTCGATGAGCACCCTCCTCACGCAGCCTGTCTAACAATAACAACAGCTTGATAAATCACTTATTGCCAGTCTAATTCATGTTTGCCACAGGTGGACCCCCTGATCGCTATCACCGGACTGTGTTGTCTGGGGATGCTGCGCCAGATCGGGTACGGGAGATGAAATATAGAAAGAGATGCTCTCATGCGTCTGCCCGGGAGATAAAGCGTGTGATTTGAGGCCGGGATGCTGTAATAATTATACGAGATAGTTATGCTACACAGTCAATGGCAGGCGGGAAGGTGCTGGTGTGTATCGTGGCTCACACGGGGGGAGGGGGGGGGGACGAAATGAGGAGGTGGAAGGCAGTGGAGAGAGAAGGGTGATGGATGGATTGGTCGCTGATCCACCTCCGAGGAAAGGCCAGCGGGGGCTTATACGTCACCCATCCTGCGACGTCCATGCCTTCCCCATTTCCATATCTTATTCCTACCTCTACCCTCCACGGTCCTCTCCTCCACCCCTACCCCCCCCCTCCCACCCATCTCCATTTTCCCTCACCTTCTCCATCCTCTTCTACCTTCCTACCTTCCAGCCTTCTACATCTTTCTCGACCTCTACTATTCCCCTCTTCCTCAGTGGCTACTCTCTCTTCTCCCTCATCCCTTATTCCCTTACTATCCCTTATCCATTAACCCTTCTCCCCCTCACCCTTTATCCCTCCTCTCCTCCTCCCCCCAGCCCACACTCCTCATCCCTTCCCCCTCCCCCTACTCCTCATCCCTTCCCCCTCCCCCTACTCCTCATCCCTTCCCCCTCCCCCTACTCCTCATCCCTTCCCCCTCCCCCTACTCCTCATCCCTCCCCCCCTCCCAGTACTCCTCATCCCTCCCCCCTCCCCCCTCCCCAAGCCCACACCCCTCATCCCACCCCCTCCCCCTACTCCTCCCCTCCCCCCTCCATCCGCAGATCGGCCGGCCAGATAGGCTGGCTGTCACCCTAACAAATTCATCAGAGGTCCGGGCCGTGCCTGGCGCTGCAGCGAAGACGACGCGGTGTAAATAAGGTGCACAAGATCCCCACTTGGATAACGCACAGGGAGGGGGGGGGGGGCACAGGGGAGTACAAGGAGGGGGAGAAGAACAGAGGAGGGGGGAGCATAGGGGAGAACAAAGGGGGGGAAGGGGAGGGGGGAGCATAGGGGGGAAGGGGAGGGGGACAGGGGAGGGGGGAGCATAAGGGAGAACACGGGGGGGGGTAGGGGAGGGTGAAGGATAGGGGAAGGGAGAGCACTAGGGAGGGGGAGAGGGATCCGGTGTGGGATGAGGAGATGGGGTGGGAGGGGTAGTTGGGAGGGAGGGGGGAGTGGGGGTAGTGGTAGGGGAGGGGGAAATAGAGGTAAGAGCGAGGGAGGAAGGTTTAAGAGGAGGGGGGGAGGGCGGGGGGTAGAGGGAAGGGAGTGTAGGAGGGGAAGGGGAAAGAGATAATGTGGGATGTACAGAGAAAGACAGCTAAAAAAGAGAGAAAGGAGAAAGAGGGAGAGGGGAAAGGAGTAACAGTATGGGTTTAACAAGGAAAAAAGGGAGAAGACATACTGTGTGGGTCTACTGCGGAGGGAGGGGGATGGGGGATCGTAACGTACCCCTAGGGAATGCATGAACTAACATCTAATGAAGGAACAATGTGTATATGCAAATGATGCCTGTCAGATCCTGTTAATTTTCCTAAATTATTACGATTTTCTCCGAAGTAAAAATCCGCCATCCTTCTGTGGAGTGACATATCATGTTGCTGGTCTCGTATATTTTCTTCTTTTTTTTCGAACCCGACTTAATATCCACCAACGACAAAATGACAACACCATTTATTTTTTTTCTTAACATCATGCTACCTTCATTACCACATCGTGCAGATTCACGAACCAACGACCTGATATTAACTTTGATATTCAAGCTCGCAGCACATAAAACATGCCGACAAACCTGTTCGAGGTAGCAATGATAATAATTTCCACAACAAACGCACGCATAACAAACAAACACATGTTGTATATTATCCCTCAGGTTGATGAAGAGCGGCAGACTGGGATGACAAGGCTGTATATATTATTTAACCGCCGTCCTGCGAGATTAGATTAGTCACCCCTTCCGACACATCACAGAGAACGGGGGAGCATAAACTGTGCATTGCAAGACAAACAAATGGAATCACATGCACGCTCTGAGTTGCACGCTCGAGGCAACAGGTAGACCTTGGGGGAAAAAAAGGAGAGGAGGAGGAGGAAGAAGTGGGAGAGGAGGAGGGTGATATGAGGAGGAAGAGGAGGAGGAGGAGGAGGAGGAGGAGGAGGAGGAGGAGGAGGAGGAGGAGGAGGAGGAGGAGGAGGAGGAGGAGGAGGAGGAGGAGGAGAAGGAGGAGCAGCTGAAGAAGAAGAAGAAGGAGGAGGAAAGAGAAGTAGACGAGAAGGGAGGAGGCAGAGAAAGAGAAGAAGAAGAGGAAGAAGACGGAGAAGAAAAAGAAGAAAGGTAAATAGAAGAAGGAAAAGAAGAAAAAAAAACAAAGCAGAAGAAGAAGAAAAACGGAAAAAAAAGAAAAATATACATATAAAAATAAAGAATAACCACAAACGAAAGAGAGAGAACCCCCCCCCTCAAAAAAAAAAAAAAAAAAAAAAAAACCCGCGCGAATACCAAACAAGAATAACAATGTTTAAAATGAAGATTGGATCCGCCATAAACGCACGCTCGCTCTTTACAAGTGGCTGAATAAAACCTGAATTGATATCAAATGCTTGGCGACGAATTAACGATCGTTCAGGTGAGAGATAATGCGAGGGTTGAAGCCGTACATTAGGTGCGCTTTTGTTATTTCTTTTGTTTTAAGGCTGCGTTCGATTCGTAAGGAATTGTGCGAAGGAAGTGGGTGTTACTTAAAACTAATTTTAGGGAACAGATGGCTAAAGTGTGGATTACACCGTGGGAGATTTAAATAAATTTGAATAAGAGAGGAGAAATAGGTTTGTTAAAAGTACGAAGGCACATTTATTAAAGAAAGTGCATCTTCCTCCTCTCCTCCCTCCTTCTCCCCCATCCCCCCCCCCACACACACGTACCCGAATACCCATTCCTATATACATAAACGAACGCCACCCCCCCCCCCTACCTTTCCCCTCCTTACCTACACATACCCTCCCCCCCCTTAAAAAAATCCCTTCCATCTCCTTCCTCGCCCCCCCTCCCCCCTCCCAAGCACACACTCCCCCTCCCCTCTCCCACCTTAACTCTTTACCTCCCCCAACGTACCCACACTTCCCCAACTTCCTCCCCTCCCCCCTACCACACCCCCACTCACTCTCACACTCCCCTTCACCATCCCCACACCCTTCCTCCCTCCCCTCATCCTCCTCCTTCCTCCCTCCCCACACCCTCCCCCTTCCTCCCTCCCCTCACCATCCTCCTTCCTCTCTCCTCTCTCCCTCTTCCTCCCTCCCCTACCCCTCCCCCTTCCTCCCTCCCTTTACCCTCCTCCTCCTTCCCCTCTCCCCTCCCCCCCGCGCGCCCTCAAAGCTCGGTGGTCTCCCGAGGGTTCTGAGAGCAGCGTGAACATCTTCATTCCATCGCAAGAACATTCCATGGAGTTTCTATCAAGCAAACCCACCATTATCCTTCAAGGGAGAGAGGGAGGGAGAGTGAGAGGAGGAGCGAGGGAGGGGGAGAGGGAGAGAGGGAAGAGGGAGGGGGAGAGGGAGAGGGAGAGGGAGAGGGGGAGGAGGGAGAGGGAGGGGGAGAGGGAGGGGGAGAGGGAGAGGGGAAGTGACGCGGTAAAAGCGAGTGTGAGAAGAAGATTGGAGTATATAAATACGCACAGAAGGTTTATGTAAAAATCCTTTGCGCGGACGTACTTGTGTTTACGTACCACATAAATGCAGATATATGCATGTACACACACACACACACACACACACACACACACACACACACACACACACACACACACACACACACACACACACACACACACACACACTGAAACAAACAAACAAACATAATCCTCCTTCTCCCAAAAAGTAAAGAAATTCGAAACATTTCGGAAAAAAACAACACAAATGGCGTGCCTCATTTCATAACATGTCGAGAACCATTTTTGAAAAACAAATGACATGAGAGAGACGAGAAGGTGGTAGGAGGAACTAAAAAAAAATAATTAAAAAAAAAAAAAAAAAAAAAAAGGTGTCAGGAAATTTACAATGATGCAAAGATTGTTTCATGAGAATGACGATGTAAGAATTTATATATATATATATTTTTTAATCTAATATCTATCTCATTTTTTTAATTCTATTTTTATCTCTCTCTCTTTCTCTCTCACTTCACTTAGATTAAATCGCGCTTCGGCGTTTCAATTATCTGGTTCTCATAAGACCGTTTATCTCCAATACCGTCATTAGGAAGAAAAGAAAAAAAAAGAAAAAGAAAAAGAAAAAAACAACTGTATACCAAATACTGTAAAAAATAAAAATAAAAATAATAATAATAATAATAAATCGCTTTTTTTTTTCTTCTTTTTTTTTTTTTTTTTTTTTTTTTTGCAAAGGCTACCGAAAAAAATGGTCTTTAAGTAAAAATACGAACGCCGTTTGTCTCATTTGCCAATTCCTGTAAAATGGTTGGCTCTCTTAGCGCTGCCCAAATAGGCGGGTGGGGGCTCGGCGCGTGAACAAAAAATGAACAGTGGAAGAGAGGGAAGAACAAGGGAGAGAGACAAGAAAGAACAAAGGAGAGAGAGAGGAAAGAACAAAGAGGAGAGAGAGAGGAAGAACAAAGGAGAGAGAGAGGAAAGAACAAAGAGAGAAGAAAGAGAGGGAGAAAAGGAAAAACAAGAACGGGGGAAGTGAGGGAGAGGGAAAGAACAAAAAAGGAGAGAGAGAGGAAAGAACAAGAAGAGAGAAAGAAAAAAGGAGAAAAGAGGAAGAACAAAGGAAAAGAAAGGGAGGAGAGAGAGGGGGAAAGAACAAAGGAGAGAGATATGATAGAACAAGGGAGAGAGACAGGAAAGAACAAGGGAGAGAGAGAGGAAAGAACAAAGGAGAGAGAGAGGATAGAACAAAGGAGAGAGAGGAAAGAACAAAGGTAAGAGATGAAAGAACAAAGGGAAGAGAGGAAGGAAAAGGGGGAAGAGAGGGAAAATAAGGGAGAGAGGAAAGACCAAAAAAATAATAGGGAAAAAGGCGTAAGAACAAGGAAAAGATCAGCAGAAGAGAGGGAGGAGAATAAAGAAAATGAAGGTAGAAATAGAGGAGGAAGAGAAAAAGAACAGAAGAACAGTGAAAGAGGAGGCAAGAACATGACAAGAACGGAGGAAGAACGAGAAATACAATAAGGCAGAACAGCGCAAGACCGAAAAGAAAACAGAAAACAGGATAAAAGAACAGAAGAACAGAAGAACAGAAGAACAGAAGAACGAGGAGAGAAGCGAGGATCATCGAAGTAAAAATCCTCACGTAAATTTCTGTTAAAAAAAAAAAAAAATCTTTGACATGACAGATTGTTACGTTCTCTGGTTTTCCGTCTGTTATGCTTTATAGTATTATCATTATTTTCGTATTTCTTTTTTTTTTTTATATATATATAACTGAATTGGAGGATGGTTCTATTTTTTTTTTTTTTTTTTGAAAATCTCCTCTCATCGGGTCTCTGCGATTTTTAATTTGTTTCGAATTTCTCTCTCTCTCTCTCTCTCTTCTCTCTCTCTCTCTCTCTCTCTCTCTCTCTCTCTCTCTCTCTCTCTCTCTCTCTCTCTCTCTCTCTCTCTCTCTCTCTCTCTCTCTCTGTTCCTCTTCCTACCCTTCCCTTTATCTCCCTTTCTTCTTTTTCATCTTCTAATACTCCCTTTCCCTATCTTACCCTTTTCTTCTCTCCCCCCCCCCCCCCCGAAAACTAAAAAAAAAACCAGCCGAATTCCGCAAAAATACTCGTGTTTTTTTCCACACACACAAAAAAAAGAAAAAGAAAAGAAAGAAAAGAAAGAAAAAAAAAACGCGATACGACTTCGAACAAATATACTAAAAAAAAAAGAGGGAAAAAGGAGGGGGAAAAGAGGGGAAAATAGGGGGAGGGGAGGGGAAGAAAAGACAAACCGATGGGCAAGATTCGAACTCCACGGGCAAGGAGCGCTGGCCGTGGCGGGGGGGAAGGGGGGAGGGGGGAAGGGGGGGGGGGGAGTCGGCGATGGCGGCCCTCACACGCTCGCCAAATTACTGTTATTTGCCTTCATTACTGCCAATACCATGATGCCACGTTGCGTGCGATCTCGGGAGTGTGTGAGAGAGGGAGAGGGAGAGGGAGAGGGAGAGGGAGAGGGAGAGGGAGAGGGAGAGGGAGAGGGAGAGGGAGAGGGGGAGGGAGGGGGAGGGAGAGAGGGAGAAGGAGAGGGAGGGAAGGAGAGAGGGAGAGGGATTGAGATAGAGAGAGAGGGAGGGGAGGGGAGGGAGAGAGGGAGAAGGAGAGAGAGAGAGAGAGAGAGAGAGAGAGAGAGAGAGAGAGAGAGAGAGAGAGAGAGAGAGAGAGAGAGAGAGAGAGAGAGAGAGAGAAAGAGAGAGAGAGAGAGAGAGCGAGAGCAAGAGCGAAAGAGAGTAAAAAAAAAGAGAAAAACATTTTTTAAAAAATCGTGCAACGTGTGTACCTTGCAACGGAGTTGCAATGGTGTTATTATGCTTGTTCCTCCCTCTCCTCACCCCCCCTCCTCTCCCCCACACACCTTTTTCCCCCCTCTCTTCTTCTTCTCTCCTTTTTTTCCCCTCCCTCCCTTCCCTTACCGCTGTGTCATCATCGTTGTACTCAAGTCATATAATAACAATTTCCTAAATCGATCATAAACTCTGCGAACACCCGGCGCGGAGGTCGTGCTTCGGCCGAGGAGGACCTGCGCCAGATGAAGTCATTATGGCGCGCCCGGGGACTGGGGTCGGGGCCTTGCATGAGCGCGCTGCTCCTTGCTTCAGTTCTTGCCTCCTTCTTGTTCAGGTCTTGCCTCGTTCTTGTTCAGTTCTTGCCTCGTTCTTGTTCAGTTCTTGCCTCGTTCTTGTTCAGTTCTTGCCTCGTTCTTGTTCAGTTCTTGCCTCCGTCTTGTTCAGTTCTTGCCTCGTTCTTGTTCAGTTCTTGTTTTATTCCTTGCCTCGTTTTTGTTCAGTTCTTGCCTCCTTCTTGTTCAGTTCTTGATTCGTTCTTGTTCTGTTCTTGCCTCGTTCTTGTTCAGTTCTTGCCTCCTTCTTGTGTTACTCCTTGTCTCGTTCTTGTTTTATCCCTTGCTTCATTCTTGTTTTATCCCTTGCCTCATTTTTGTTTTATCCTTGTCACATTTTTTTTAACTCGTTCTCACATTTTTAAAAAAATTCCTTGCTTTAATGAACACGATTTGCCTTGCTTCATCCTTGCCTCATTCTTGCTTCATCCATGTCTCTTCTTCGACTCTTTCCTTCATCCTTATTTTATCCTTGCCTCCTCCTTGATTTGTCCTTGCCACCTCCTTGCTTTATCTTTACCTCCTCTTCACCTCCTTCTTGCCTCATCCTTGTTTATTCCTCGCCTCCTTCTCACTCTCTCCGTGCTTCCTCCTCGCCTTCCTCCTTACTCCTTCCTCGCCTCTTTGTTTCCTCGTCCTTACTTCTTCCTCGCCTCCTTGCTTCCTCCTCGCCTCTTTTTCTTCCTCCTCGCCTCCTCCTTGCTTCCTCCTCCTTACTTCTTCCTCGCCTCCTCCTTGCTTTCTCCTCCTTACTTCTTCCTCGCCTCCTCCTTGCTTCCTCCTTGTCTCCTCCTTTCGCCTCGCAGTGGGTGGCTGTCTGAGAGGCTATTCCACCGTTTTCCTCGGGCTTATTGGATTTCCTTTTCGTCATCTTGTCTGTCTGCTCGCTTTTATTCTTTTCTTTGTTTTATTTTCTTTCTATCCCACGTGTTTATTCGTTTGTGTGTCGGGTTTTTTATGATTCACTGGCTCGCGATCTGTCTGTATCTCTGTCTGTCTGTCATTCGCTATTATATTTCTTTCTTTCTTTCGCCATCTTTCTTCTCTCTCTCGCCTTTTTCCTCTGTTCCCCTCTTTCTTCTTCTCTCTCTCCTTTTTTCCCTTTTTCTTTCTATTTTTTTTTTATCCTCTTCCTCCCTCTGTTTGGTCCTTTTTCTCAATTTATTTCTCTCTCCTTTGTTATCTTATTATCTCCCTTACTCTCCTCCCTTACCCTCTTTCTCGTCTTCCCTGCCTCTCTCCCTTACCTACTCATCTTTATTCCTCTCTATAAGTCTCCTCTTCCCCCTTTTCCCTCTCCCTATCTCCGATTCCTCTAATTCCTCCCCATCTCTCTCCCTCTTCTTCTCCCTAACCCTCTCTCTCTCTCTCTCTCTCTCTCTCTCTCTCTCTCTCTCTCTCTCTCTCTCTCTCTCTCTCTCTCTCTCTCTCTCTCTCTCTCTCACTCCCTCTCTAACTCTCTAACTCCCTCTCTAACTCTCTAACTCCTTCTCTTCGTCTCTCCCTCCTTCTCTTCGTCTCTCCCTCCTTCTCTTCTTCTCTCCCTCCTTCTCTCTCCCTTCCCCACTCCATCTATTTCTCCCTCCCTCCCTCCCTCCCTCCCTCCTTCTCTCCCTCTCCCTCTATGTCTCTCTCTCTCTCCCTCTCCCTCTCTCTCCCTCTCTCCGCTTCCTCGGGTCATCATCAGCTTTCCATCTTTACCGGTTGTAATTTTCTTAGCTGGTAATTAGCCATT
>NC_061824.1:3293651-3296151 GCF_019202785.1 Penaeus chinensis
GAGAGAGAGAGAGAGAGAGAGAGGAGCTTTTGACGCCGTCGCGGTGAAATTAATACGGCGGGTAAAACAAAACAAAAGAAAAACGGCCCATTAATTCTACGCATCGCTGAGAGATGGCGCGCAGGTCGTCCAACAACAGCAACATTTAGTTTTTTTTTATATATATCTCGAGTTATTGTATTTCTTCTCTATTTCTTACTTCGTTTCAGAAGTCTATAATTATCATAACTCGATCTTTCTCTCTATCTCTGTCTCTCACTCTCTATCCACCCATCCATCCATCCATCCATCTCTCTCTCTCTCTCTCTCTCTCTCTCTCTCTCTCTCTCTCTCTCTCTCTCTCTCTCTCTCTCTCTCTCTCTCTATCTATCTGTCTATCTGTCTAGCTATCTAACTAACTATCTATCTATCGGCCTGTTTGTCTGTCTTATGTTCCTTTCTCCTTCTCTTCCTCCCTCGCCTCCTCCAGCTTTTTCTTTTTCTATTTCCTTCCCTCCCCCTCTCCCTCTCTCTCCCTTCTCTATCAACCCTCCTCCCTATTCTCTCTTTCCCTCCCATTCTTCATCTCCCCCTTCTCCTCTTCTTCCCTCATCACCCTCTCCCCCTATCCCCTGTCTTTTCACCCTCAGCATCCACCTTTTTCTCCCCCATCCCCAACCCCCCCCCTTTCATCCTCAGCATCCACCCCCTCCGCCCCATCTGCCCCATCTCCCCCCCTCTCTCTCCCACAGGGTTATGGCTCGCCGTGGGAAAGTTGCGGCTAATGAGAACGAACTAACCGTTAAAGTGCCAGAAATGACCCAGGGCCTTGACGAGGTGTGACCGCAAACGGCTGCCAACACCTCCGTTGTCATGGCGACCGCAACACGACACTTTTCCCCTCGCCCTATCCCCCTGCTCCTCCCTCACCCCCCCCATCCCCATTCGTTCCTCCACCTTCCCTTCCTACACTCTTTTTTTTCCATTATTTTTTTCTATTTATTTCCCTCTGTATATCCGTTCCTCCAATTCCTCACGTTGCTCTCTCTTTTCCTTTTCTCCTTTTCGATCATTTCTTTTCATTTTCTCCCCTTTTTTTCCCTTCCTATATTCCCCTCTTCTTCCCCTCTGCTTTTTGCCTCTTCCCTCACCCCCCCCCCCCCCCGTCTCTTTTTCTCTCTGTTTCCCGGCTTCGTATTTCGCCATTTTGTCATTTTCTTTTGGTGTTGCTTCTTACAGTTATGCTATTTTACCGAAGCGAATGGATATATCATCCTCATTACTATTAATATTAATATTATCATTATTATTACTATTATCAATATTATCATAATCATTATCAATATCATTATTATTACCATGAACATTATTATTGTTACCACTACTAGCATTCTCATCATAATTATCTTTAATACTATTACCATTATAATTATCATCATTGTCATAATCGTTATCGATACCTTGGCAATATTATCATTATTATCATTATCACCATCATTACTACTACCATTCTCATTCTTGTTATCATTATCATTGTCATTCTTATTGTCCATTACAACTTAATTTCTTAATTCGCTTTTACGTAAATTCTGAAACGGGAGTCAGCTTGTCCCGTAAACTGACACTGTTTAGCCCGGGTGTCAAACCACAGATAATATGAATCAATTATAATGAAAATGGGGAAAATAGTTAAACAAAATGGACACATTTTTTCGTCGTGACACCGAAGCCTTGAGGTCAACGTGTATAAAAACTAAGAGTCAGTCATATTTTTAATTATTTATAGAAAAGAAGATGAAAAGAAAAAGAAATAAAAAGAAAAACGGAAAAGGGGAGTGACATATAAGCTCTCTTTCTCGCTCGCCTCTTCCATTTCCTATTCTTCTTGGTCCCTCCTCTTTCCTTCTCCCTTCTCTTCCCTTTCTCCTATCATGTCCCCTTCGTCCTCCCTTCCCTAACATTCCCTCTCCCTCTTCCCATTACTCCTTACTCCATATTTCTCTCGTTTTACCCCTTCCCTCGCTTCCTTTTTTCCTTCCTTCCACTCTTTCTGCTTCCCTCATCCTAACTCCTCCCCTTCACCCTTACCCCCCATCCTTTCTCGTCTCTTCTCCCCATCCCCCATCATTTCTCCTCCGTTTCCCCCCTTCCCCATCATTCCTCCTCCGTTTCCCCCCTTCCCCATCCTCTCTCCCATCCTTCACCCCTTCCCCCATTCCTCTCTCCCCTCCCTCACCCCTTCCCCTCTCCCTCTTCCGCCCTAAAGGACCTGGTTAGTGTCTCCGTCAGTGACCCTCGCCGGCGTTGACGTTCGCGGCCACACTGGGTCACCACGGAGCGTAATGGGCCCTGGGGGTGTCACGCAGACGGAGGCCAAACGACCGCAGATTGTACAACAGCTTCGAGTGTGGGAGAGAGGGAGAGAGGGAGGGAGGGAGGGAGGGAGGGAGGGAGGGAGGGAGGGAGGGAGGGAGGGAGGGAGGGAGGGAGGGAGGGAGGGAGGAGGGAGGGAGGGAGGGAG
>NC_061824.1:3301151-3303651 GCF_019202785.1 Penaeus chinensis
TTTAGGGAGAAGAGGCGGGGAGGGGAAGTTTTGGGGAAGAAGAGGAGGGAGGGGAAGTTTGGGGGAGAAGAGGGGAAGGGAGGGGAAGTTTGGGGGAGAAGAGGGGAGGGAGGGGAAGTTTTGGGGAAGAAGAGGAGGGAGGGGAAGTTTGGGGAAGAAGAGGGAGAGGGAGAGGAAGTTTGGGGGAGAAGAAAGGGAGGGAGAGGATGATGGGGAGGAGAGGGAGAATATGGAGATGGAGAGGATGACGAGAAGATGGAGATGGGGAGGAAGGTGAGAAGAGGGACAATAATGTAAAAAAAAGATGAAGGGCGAAACAAAGACGAAAATACAGAAGAGAAAGGAAACAGAGAAAGGCAGACACCACGGGAATTCGAGAAGAAGAGAGAAATTCGAAATAAAAAGAAAGAAAAACTGATAGACGAAGGAAAACGAAGGAAGACACCCACGCTGCAAACAGATCCTGCTCCTACCGATTAAGTCAGCTCCCCCCCCTGCCTCCCTCCCTCCCTGCACAGGGGGAGGGGCGTCTCAGCCTGGCAGATGCACCAGTATCGTGAGTCAATTAGAGAAGGTTAGGCTGACAAAGGTCCTGTGACGGGCGCGGAGGGCGAACGAGCCGGCCGTCGCCCAGACCTACCCAGCGGAGAGCGGAGGGACCCCCGCCGCTGAGTTATTTATCGCGACCACTGCTGGCGGATTGTTCGGGCAGCCTCGAGCCGCGGCGCTGGTGTGGAGGCCAGACCCTCCTCCCGCGGCCCTCCGCAGCTCCCCCTACTTCTCCAGGGCTACTTTACCGCCTCGCCTTTATCCGCCTGAACTTTTATATTCGTCAAACACTTATACTCGTCCGTCATAAACTCCATTAAGTGCCACCAAATGCGGCAGTAACTGTCACAGGGCACTCGTAATAATAATATTTAAAATTCGGTGACTACGAGTCGAGGAAGCTCGGGTATTAAGGCATCGAGCAGGAGGACTCTATCGGGTGATTTGTTGGCTGAAAAGACGGAGTTGTGGTCGTGGCTTTCCGCCTCCACCAGAAAGTAGTGGTCGCAGGACCCGCGTCCTCTGGGCCGCGCTGCCTCCGCTCTGGGCTCTCCCACATCTCTCCGGTCGCCGCTTGCTCTCAGCTCTTGAACTTTGCTGTGTTCGACGGCAATGGCGCCGAGTCCAAAGGGCCTTTAAAAAGCGCGATCGCTTCATCCCAGGTAAGCTCGCAGATGGAGAAAACAGCAGCGCGAGGGACGCGCCTCCTTGAGCGCTCGCCGCCGAAACAATATGACACGGCGACCAAGCCCGCCTGGGACCACCTTGCCCCGACCTGCCATGCTGGTTCTATCTGCAGATAAAGCTATTAAAGAGATAAGCCCGGCCAGCACACTCGCATAGAGATTGCCCTTAATGCGACAGGGTGGCGCAGAATCTCCCAAACCTTCACGCTGCCTCGTCACCTTCGTCCTTGTGCTTCGTCGCTGTGTCTTTAAGTTTCAGCCGATCCGCGGGGCATTCCGCGGCCTCCCCGCGACGAACACTATTGGAGGAAAGCCATCGATGGAGGCGTGCATGTAGGGGCCTCCGCCTTGTCCGCGGCGCAGGTAGAGCCCAGGGTCGCCCCGCACGGAGGTATGTGGGAGCTAAAAGAGTTGTTACGGCCGGGTGTCCCGCACTTCCACGGCAGGACCGCCAGGATCTCGGAACAAGTGCAAAGTGACGCCGTCCGGGACACCGACCCTGGCCGACGCAGCTCGCTCGTCCTTCTCGCCCTCCCTCCCTCGCGACTCCAGTTCCCAGACGTCTTGCGATTTCCTCTCGAGTGTTGGAGCGTCAAATTGGAAGCAGGAATTTATGGGGGTCGGCGAGATGCAAGCGGGAGAGAAGACGAGTGAGACAAAGAGGGACAGAGCGCACTACAGACGCCGAGCGCCGCGCCAGCAGAAGAAAGAGGTGGTGTTACAAGCACAGAAGATGACAGTTAAGAGTGTCACTTCACCACCGTTGGCTGGCAGCGGCGGCCGCGTCACCTGGGCCGTGTCGCCCTCCACCGGGCCCCCCTCCCCCGCCCCCTCCCGCCGCCATGAATCACCTGATGGGCAGAGACCTTCGGGACGGCATTGTGGCGGCCGGCCTCAGATGGCGGATTGTATGCATAGCTGAGGGGATTAGGACCATATCTTGCAATCTCTGCAATGCATCGCCCCTAATCCTGAATACGAAGCTTACTGATGAACTGCCGGGCCATGATAGCGCCATGCAACCCGCGTCGTAAGAAACCTCACGGGGCTGTGACAGGTGAGAGCCCCGGAGGCGCGCCTGAGCTCGGAGGTCTCGCCGTGTCGCTCGTCTGCTCGGAATTCTGTTTGTCTCTCGGCGAGCAGGCGTCGGGCAACAGGTAGAGTGCAACAGGTGCTGAACTCTGTCACTGGGAGCGCGACAACTGTTTGTGTCTGTCGGCGGTCGGGAAGCATGTGTTTGTGTCTGTCAGGCGAAAAAGACAACT
>NC_061824.1:3308651-3311151 GCF_019202785.1 Penaeus chinensis
GTGAAAAACGACCCCCTGCGCCAATAAAATCCCCCCTCCCCCCACTCCCCCCCCCCCCCGACAGCTTGTACTGCCCGCCCCAAGCACTCACTGCCTGGCACACACACGCACACACACTTGACCTCCGGCGTTCGAGGGGGTAGGGGGGGTTAGGGTAGGAGGTAGAAGGGTCAGGCGGCACTCCATTGATCTCCTGATTGGTGTGTGGGGGGGAGGGGAGGAAAGGGGGGGAAGGGGGGCGCAAGGTGGGGTGGAGGTGGCCGGGGTGTAAGGGTGAGAGAGGGGTTAAGGGGAAGGGGAAAGGTGGGTAAGGGGAGAAAGAGGGGATGTGGAAGAGCGTAATAAAAGGGGAAAGATAAGTGAGCGAGAAAGAGAGAGAGACAAGGAGGAAGAGGTCCTGTCTGGACCTTTGTCACTGTCCTGGTGTCAGCCTTTTCTCCGAGGCACTGCTCGGCGTCTGGCACTGCTCAGGCACCGTCAGACTCGGTACTTGCGGCGGCTGCACCTGTGGGACCATCTGCTGCCATCTCTTGGCTGCGCCCTCGCTTGCGCCCAGCTGGCTCACACATTAGCCGTATTTTCGTAGGCCTATAAAAGCAAAGTACCTTAAACCTTCCCTTGTGCCTGTTACTTGGACAGGGTGACTCTGCTAAGCGTGATAGGCCAGGGTGCTTAAGGCAAACCCAGAGTGACATTCCGAGTAACGCGGCGTCACAGCATGTGACAAAATAGGCTGTCGTGACGCCGCGACACAGGAAGGGACCTGTGGCAGTGTGTGTCAAACGACTGGTGACTGGCAGTCTGACTGTGCCTAAGCCCTCGCGGTGACCGCCAGTCACGCGAAGCTGTTCCCCCCTTATGCCCCCTCCCCCTCCCCCTGCCCCCCCTGCCCAATACCCCGGATCAGGAGGATCACAATTTACTGCCATCACCTGCGGGTCGCGCACAGTTGCCAACACACACTCGTCACCCCCGAAGTCCTCGCGCTGTTTCCCTTCCGCTTCTCTACGGCCTCCTCTCTGCATTCGCTCGATACGAATGCAGAAGAAGCGACGTGCGATTGAAGAGTGGATAGAGAAAGAAGGGGGAATTCGGGAAGGAGACGGAGGACTGATTAGACTTTGTTTTCGGGGGTCTCTGAAGGGTGCGAGTCTTGCGTGGTGACACTCTCGGCCGCGGAGTCGTAATGCCGCAAAACACAACAAGGTGAGACTCTAAGTATTCGGAGGATTTTCGGTGATCTGTGTTCTACATGCCCGGCGTGGCGGGCCTCACGCACACACAGGCGCACACGGCATTGGGGAGACATACGCGCACACGTGTGTATATGCGGATACTCGCAAACACATGCATAAACACGTACATACACATTTAAATGCACAAGTAAACACATACACAAACACACACACACACACACACACACACACACACACACACACACACACACACACACACACACACACACACACACACTAGTTCAGCACGTTTGATGAAACCTTGAACTTGTGGATGTATTATAAATTCCACAGATCCCCATTATCATAACAGCCGCCGGCACAATAGTGGTGGTGGTGGGGAGAGGATGTGGTGGGGGAGAGGGGGAGGTATTAGGAAGCCTGTGGGGGAGAGTGGGGAGAGGGGGAGATAGTGGGAAGAGTGGGAAGAGTGGGGAGAGTGGGGAGAGGAGGGAGAGAGTGGGAAGAGGGGGAGAGAGTGGAGAGAGAGAGAGAGAGAGAGAGAGAGAGAGAGAGAGAGAGAGAGAGAGAGAGAGAGAGAGAGAGAGAGAGAGAGAGAGAGTGTGTGTGGGGAGAGTGGGGAGATGGAGAGAGTGGGGAGAGGGAGAGAATGGGGAGAGGGAGAGGGGGAGAGAATGGGGAGAGGGGGAAAGAGTGGTGAGAGGAGACGAGAGTGAGGAGAGAGTGGGGAGAGGGAGAGAGACTAGGGAGAGGGGGAGAGAAGGGGGGGGGAAGCAATCTGCTTCAATCTTGTTAACATTATATTTACTTTTTTGCTTTTGCTTTATCTTATCTTGTTATTACACTGATGAATTTTCTTATTTTCCTTTATTTATTTTGTTCTTTTTTTGTTTCTTTTTCTAATGGTGGGGGAGGTATTTTCATTTCAACTGATGAAAGGAACGAGATAATATTTTCTTTCAATTATCTTAATTACTTAACTTTATCAGTCGTTATAATTTTTTTTTTCCTTTCTTTCGAGGTTAGTGAATACCTACGTTCAGTAAAATGTTACAACGTTCAGAAACAAACAGACAGACAGGAAGGTAAACACACACACACACACACACATACACACACACACACACACACACACACACACACACACACACACACACACACAATGTACTTGCCCTCACACATACTCATGTACTCTCACATACATACATACACACACACACACACACACACACACACACACACACACACACACACACACACACACACACACACACAGACACACGCACACACACTTACATACTCTC
>NC_061824.1:3318651-3331151 GCF_019202785.1 Penaeus chinensis
TCCTGCACAGCGCCGCCTGCAGGAGGAACACACACACACACACACACACGGGCCATGGCAAGAGCTAATCACATTGTCTTGTCTGCGGTCGAGAGATACTGGCCAGACCTGATGGCGGGCTCATACGCTATTTAATGATGCCGGTTTATCTGATCCTATTTTGGTAACTGTGAGGATCTTATTACAGTGAGACTCGGCACTTTACGAGCTGTTGATTTTTGCATAAATATATATGTGCCGTGTATATATATGTGTGTGTGATATATATGTGTATATATATAGATAGATAGATAATATATATATATATATATATATATATATATATATCTATATGTGTGTGTGTGTGTGTGTGTGTGTGTGTGTGTGTGTGTGTGTGTGTGTGTGTGTGTGTGTGTGTGTGTGTGTGTGTGTGTGTGTGCGTGCTAGCGTGTGCGTGTGTGATAGAAAAAAAACAGGGGGGGAGAGAAAGAAAGAAAGAAAGAAAGAAAGAAAGAAAGAAAGAAAGAGAGAGAGAGAAAGAGAGAGTGAGAGTGAGAGTGAGAGTAAGAGATAGATAGATAGATAGATAAAGAGAGAGAGAGAGAGAAAGAGAGAGAGCATGTGTGCGTGTGTCTGATATAACCCACACACACACACCCACACAAGCATAATGCAAGGCATCTCACCCACTTAGGAGCTGCACTATCGACTCGGAAGCACATACTGGGAGGAAAATGCTAATTGGTCGTCTTATCACGTCAAGTCAACAGATAATAAGTGATATATGACCCATCAAACTTATGCAAACCTGGGTGTGTTTGCCGTGGGTGTCTCTCTGCTCTCTCTCATTTTCTCTCTCTCTTTCTCTCTCTCTCTCTCTCTCTCTCTCTCTCTCTCTCTCTCTCTCTCTCTCTCTCTCTCTCTCTCTCTCTCTCTCTCTCTCTCCCTCTCTCCGTTCTTCTAAATCTTCTTCACCGCCTACCTCACTCACCACCCATCCATTCTCCTCCTCCTCCTCCTCCCCTGTCCCCTCCTCCACACCTTCCTACTACCTCCTACCACCACCACCACCTCCTCCTCCTCCTCCTCCTCCTCCTCCTCCTCCTCCTCCTCCTCCTCCTCCTCCTCCTCCTCCTCTTCCTCCTCCTCCTTCTTCTCTCTGCCACTTCATTGACACAGTGTTCTCCCGCCCCTGTGTTTACCTTCGACGCCCCCTCCCTCAGTACTCCCCATCCTTCTTTCCTTCGTTCCATCTTCCCAAGTAGAGAGAGAGAGAGAGAGAGAGAGAGAGAGAGAGAGAGAGAGAGAGAGAGAGAGAGAGAGAGAGAGAGAGAGAGAGAGAGAGAGAGAGAGAGGGGGGGGGGGGGTTATGAAGTAGACAGACGGACAGACAGAGGTTGAGGAAACATATACATACAAACTGACAGAGAAACAGAGATGTACAGAAACGCAAACACACCAAAAAAAGGAGAGAGAGAGAGAGAGAGAGAGAGAGAGAGAGAGAGAGAGAGAGAGAGAGAGAGAGAGAAGAGAGAGAGAGAGAGAGAGAGAAACACACACACAGATACAGCCCGACGGACAATGCGCAAAGAGGTTCCTCCTTGAACACACCGACTGGGGAGTTTGCTCTGTAAATCACCTCAGTTTGCACTCGGGTGTCGGTCCACGCGCGGGTCAGGGGCAAGGTACACACAGGGTAGCACGCGCAGGTAAGGCACACCGCTGCTGTTTGTCTTGAGGAGATCGAAGGAGCAAGGGGAAGGAGGAGAGGAAGGGGTAGGGAGGAGAGGAAGGGGGAGGGAGGAGAGGAAGGGGGGAGGAGGTGAGGAGTGGGGCAGAATGAGGGAAAGGGAGGGAGTAGAGGGAAGAAGAGAAAAGCAATTGAGACATAAAATATCTAACAGAAGAGAGTAAAAATAAATAAATACAATAAAAACAAAACACAGAGGAAGTGAAGAACAAGAGACTCCCTCACGAACGAAAAACAAGACACGCAAGAAAGGAGAAGACAAGAATAGAAAAAGAAAAGAAAAGAAAAAATACTTTCACATATCGTCTATCAAAACTCAAAAGTTATACAAAGGCATGATTCCCAAACTCCCTTTACGCACAATTACCACAACAAAGACCATCGAATTTCTTCACAAAGGCACCACGACCATTAAATGTAATGCCACCAACCTCTTCCCTCCCCCCCTCCCCCCACCGTCGAAAAAAAAACAAGGAATGACGATATATCCCTTGTTAGTGACGTCATAAGCGTTATGAGGACATCAGTCTGAAAGAAAGTCATCAGTAAAGTCAGAGGCACAATAATTATACCTTTCTTTCGTGACATCACTAACTTAAATATTACGCTCTACCTATCTATCGATCGATCTATCTATATCAGTGGCGTCACATCCCCATTTCGTGACGTCACAAACACAACGATGACGTCAAATGAACTCCTCCGGAATCACCCAAGCAAATATTATCCGGCTTTGAGGATGTTATCTTTCACTCGGCCGGAAAAGCACGGTCTTGTTAACAGAGCAACACTATATCCCCGTTGTGCTGCAAGGGTTTTGTGAGTGGCTTGCAACGTCTCAATGTTATCATTTGAACGAAAGAGCGACCGGTTGCGAAATACGGAGATGTATCGTTGATCAAGCAATCATTCCAGTTCCCCTTTTTTTTTTTTTTTTAGTTTTTTTTTTTTTTTTTTTAGTTTTTTTTTTAAAGTGTCATATCGATTTCCACTTTTGTTTCCTCTTCTTCTTTATCTTCTTACGGTGGGTTGCTGTTGTGTCTCAGATACGCTGTTTATACATTCATGCATTATTTACGTATCTGTTTCATTCTCATATATCTTTTCCATTCGTTAATACTGCCATGGACGTACTATTTCTCTCTTTAATCCACAGACTTGTTTATTCACTCATTTATCCATCCTCTCTTTCTGCTTCTCTATTTCTCTGTTTCTCTCTCACCCCCCCCTCACCTTCCCCCTCCCCAACCACTTCCCCTACCCACCCCCACCCACCCCTCCCTCCTCTGCCCCTCCCTTTCAACTTCCTCCTTTTTTCAAACTCCTTTTCCGAAGACAAATGATCAAGCATTCATAGTCACGTTTTCTGATTTACGAGTTTGTCTGTCACTGGGTATCAAGAGGGGGCGAGATACGACTGTTTGTCCGTCGGTAATTACTTAATTGCCTTTGAAGAGGCCATCGAACAGCCGCTTGTTGTCCAGGTCTTGTTTGAGGGCGGGGCGAAGGAGGGGCGAAGGAGGGGCGAAGGAGGGGCGAAGGAGTAGGGGAGTGGAGGGGCGAAGGAGGGGGAGCGAAGGAGTAGGGGAGTGGAGGGGCGAAGGAGGAGGGGGGAGCGAAGGAGGGGAAGGAGGAGGGGAGGGGAGGGCGAAGGAGGGGCGAAGGAGGAGGGGAGGGGAGAGGCGAAGGAGGGGCGAAGGAGGAGGGGAGGGGAGAGGCGAAGGAGGGGCGAAGGAGGAGGGGAGGGAAGGTGCGAAGGAGGGGCGAAGGAGGAGAGAGGTGGGGTGAAGGAGGGTCGAAGGAGGAGTGGAGGGAGGGAGGGGGCACAAAAGGGGGAGGAAGAAATGGAAGAGGAGAGGGGAAGATAGGAAGGTGAATGGAGGAAGGGGAGGAGGAGGTGATGGAGGAGGAAGAGGAGGAAGAGAAGGAAGAAGATATATATATATATATATAGAGAGAGAGAGAGAGAGGGGACAGACAGATAGTCAGGCAATCACAGACAGAAAGAAAGAACAACACAAAGGCGGAATGCAATAGACAAAAGAGAGAGAGAAATAGAGAAAATACGAAACAAAATAACACACCTTCCCCCCCCCCCCTAAAAAAAACAACAACAAAACATCAAAGGTAACAAAAGCAGACACAAACACGACCTTGTCTCTAAGGAAACCGATCAGCTAATGGCAAGCAGGTGCAACGTGACCATCAGGCGTCTCGCTGCCTTCCTATTTCACACGCCGGCCACTCCCCCCCTCCCCCCACCGCCCCTCTCCCCGCTCCTTTTGCCCTCCTCTCTCTCTCTCTCTCTCTCTCTCTCTCTCTCTCTCTCTCTCTCTCTCTCTCTCTCTTTTTTTTCTTTCTTTCTTTCGCTTTTGTTCTCTTTTTCTCTTACTTTATTTCTTTTATTGATGTACTAATTCTTTCTCTTTCTTTCGCTTCTATTATCTTTCTCTTTCTCTCGCTCCTTTTTTGTTCTTTTTTTCTATTTCTTTATTTGGTATTATCTTTCGTCTTCTCTCTATCTCTTTCATTTTTTTTTTTTAATTGATTGTTTGTCTATCTGGTTGTTTGTCAATGTCTGCCTGCCTTTTTGGGTATCTACCAGGTTATGTATCCATTCTCTCTCTCTCTCTCTCTCTCTCTCTCTCTCTCTCTCTCTCTCTCTCTCTCTCTCTCTCTCTCTCTCTCTCTCTCTCTCTCTCTCTCCCTCTCCCTCCCTCTCCCTCCCCCCCCCCCCCCTCTCTCTCTCTTTCCCTCCACCTCATCTCCATCTCCATCTCTATCTCCATCTCTCTCCCTCTTCCTCTTCTCTTATTAAACCACACTATTCAAAGGGAGTGTAAGGGACGAATATATACAACAGAGTACATGCAGCCATCCAAGTTAGGAATGTCGACTTCATAGGGCCAGTTTAAGTCAGGTGGAGAGGGTCGGGAAGGAAGGGGGTAGGGGGGGTAAAGGGACTGTAAGGGGGGGGGGGAGGTTGCGGCTTGACCGTGCACTGCAACTGACACTCCGGCTGACTGACTGCATCGGCCGTGACGAGTCTCGTTAAAATGTCAGTCATCGTCAGAGTCTCGTTTGTCTTAATGTTGTCAGCAAGTTCTACTTCTGTCATCGAGGGAGGCCATGGAGAGAGGGGGGGGGGAGGTCAGGGAAAGGACTGTGTGTGGGGGGGGGGGGAGGCAATCCTGTGAATGATAGAGGGGGGGGGGTGAGTTTGGGAAGGGTTTGGGTACAAGGTTATTTCAAAAGTGGGAAGTGGGGGGAGGGGGAGAACGAAGGTTGAGGAAGCAGGGTGTGTGTGTGTGTGTGTGTGAGAGAGAGAGAGAGAGAGAGAGAGAGAGAGAGAGAGAGAGAGAGAGAGAGAGAGAGAGAGAGAGAGAGAGAGAGAGAGAGAGAGAGAGAGAGAGAGAGAGAGAGAGAGAGAGAGAGAGAGAGAGAGAGAGAGACAGAGAGAGAGAGAGAGAGACAGAGACAAAGAGAGAGAGAGAGAGAGAGACAGAGACAAAGAGATAGATAGAGAGAGAGAGAGAGAGAGAGAGAGAGTGAGAGAGAGAGAGAGAGACAGAGATACAGAGGAGCGGGGTGGGGTGGGGGGTGAGACCAAATCTCACTCCGATCAGATTTTCATTGATAAAACAAGTCAGCGTAAACCCTAACTAGCCATTATGGAGATGTGACGTCCGAACATGAACACCGACTTCATGAATTATGCCGCGACGTTTGCGAGTCGCGTTTTGACGTCATAAATTACGTTCTGACACAAAGACCCTGAACTATGACGTCATAAATCATACTCTGACGTCATAAATCATGCTCTGACCTCACGCCTTGAACAGTGACATCATAAATCACCGAAGTACAGCGACGCCACGACACGACTGCAGTACACCGCGCGCACAGAACTACGCGGAGTGCACAATATCACCTTTCATTCTGCTGTGCACAACAAGAACGGCGTCAGTGAGCCATAATTCACGAGCTGATTATCAAGCCAGACTGACAAAGGTCCTTTTAGTGGAACAGACTACAACCGTAAGTTTTTACTACAAGGATACATAACACCAACATAATCGCTCTGAAACTTTATCTTTGTAGTTTGTGCAGCGAGAAGAAACGCACATCAGCGCGTCAAGTGCAGATCAACAAGCCTGTTTGTCGTACATCCTATCCTTGCTCTATCCTTGCTCTATCCTGCTTTAATCTTTACATCCTACGGAATTCGCTGCAAACTTGGTGTACAAGTGAATTTAATTTAGTTTTTATCTATTTTTTCGTTTTTTTTTATTTATTATCGCTTATCTATTCCCCTTACTACGCGATTTTACTCATAGTCCATAATTCAAAATACTCACCCTGACTCCCACGAAAATCCTAGCTTAATTACACTGTATTCTGACACGCAATTACCGCTGTATCCAACGCATCCTGGCGCACTGTACCTATCTCGTCCCACCATACCCGCTCTGTGCCTCATAGCCTGCTCATACCCTGGTGCACGAATTATTGGGGTAGCGTGCCTGACTCTTGCCGCCACCCTTCCTTCCCTGTCGCAGGTCTCTCTCCTCCTCAATCATCTACCCTTCCATTCCCCTATCCTCTTCCCTCTCCTCTCTTCCTCTATCCTCCATCCCACTCTCTTCTCCCTTTCTTTTCCCTCCTCTCCTCTTTCCTTTCCCTCCTTCACCCTATCTTCTCTTTTCGTCCCCTTTCCCTCCTAACCCCTCTTCTTCCCTCCACCCCCTCCTCCCCCTCCTCTTCCCTCCACCCCCTCCACTTCTCTCCTCCCCCTTCTCTACCCTCTGCCCCCTTCCCTTTCCCTCCTCTTCCCCCCTCACCCCTCTCCCCCCCTCCACTTCCCTCCCCCCCTCCTCTCCTCCTTCCCTTTCCCTCCTCCCCCATCTCCCCCCCTTCCTTTCTCTCTCCCCCCTCCTCTCCCCTCCTCTTCCTCCCCCGCTGCCCCGCTCTGTCTCCCCACAGAATGCACGATGATTGTTGTTTATGGAGGTCAGGCTGGCTAGGTGGCGAGATGGGGGAGGAGGGGGAGGGGGAGGGAGGGAGGGGGAGGGAGAGATTGAGAGCGGGAGAAGAGGAAGAGAGAGAGAGAGAGAGAGAGAGAGAGAGAGAGAGAGAGAGAGAGAGAGAGAGAGAGAGAGAGAGAGAGAGAGAGAGAGCGAGAGAATGAATATGAAAATGAACAGGAGGGGAGGGGGGGAGAAAAGGAGACAAGGACATTTAACACAAAAAAGATGACCAAGAAAGAAATGAAGATGAAGTAGATGAAGAACAAGTAGAAAGAGAAGAAGAAAAGAAGAAGAGGGGGCGTAAGAAGAAGAAGAGGAAGAAGAAGAAAAGGAACATACACGTCCGTGCGCCTTGATGTCTTGAATCTACGTCTTTGATACTTCTGACGAAAATTGCTTGAACGTTGTGGGCGTGTGGGCGTGGGGGTGTGAGTTTGTGGGGTGGGCGTGTGAGAATGTGGGCGTGTGGATGTGGTTGTGTACGCGTCTTTGTGTATGTGCACGTGTTGATGTACGTGTTTTCTTATATGGAAAGAGATATAGACAGACACACACACACATATACATTATAGATAGATAGATAGATCGATAGATAGACAGAAAGACATAGACAGATAGAGATAGCGAGAAAGAAAGGACAAAAAAGAGAAGAGAAAAGAAAAGGGAAAAGAAGAAACGAGAAGAGAGAAGAGAGAAGAGAGAGAAGAGAAACAGACATACATGCAGACAGACAGACAGACAGACAGGCATATTCATGATGGATAGACGGATAGGGAAAGCGAGACCCTTTCAGCAGATGAAGGGCGTTAAAGAAAATGAGAAGCCGGCAGGGAACGATGAAGAGCCGGCAAACGAGAGGATTAGAGGGAAGGGTCGAGGGGGACGGTCGAGGGGGAGGGTTCGAGGGGGAGGCTTCGAGGGGGAGGGTTCGAGGGGGAAGGGACGAGGGGGAAGGGTCGAGGGGGACGGTCGAGGGGGAGGGTTCGAGGGGGAGGGTTCGAGGAGGAAGGGTCGAGGGAGAGAGGTTCGAAGGAGAGGGTCGAGGGGGGACAGATCGAGGAGGAGGTGAGAAGAGGGAGAAGAGTCGAAGGGGGACAGGTCGAGGAGGAGGTGAGAAGAAGGAGAAGAGTCGAAGGGGGAGAGGGAAGGAAGAGGGTCAAGGGGAGAGAGGAGGCAAGGGAGAAGATAGGGGGCCGCGGATCACCCTGCAATATAGCAGCGGAATTATAACACTCCAGAGACATGGCCGAGTGATTACAGCGGACGCGGTGTGACTGCCTGACGCGTAAGTAATTAATGCAGTCATCAAGGAGCAGCTCAGAGCGCCCTCGACGTGTCGGCCGCGAGGGGGTGGGGGTGAAGGACGGGGGGGGAGGGAGAGGGTGGGGGGGAGGGAGATGGGGAGGGATAGAGGGGAAGAGGGTGAGAGACGGTGAGAAAGAGAGAGAGAGAGAGAGAGAGAGAGAGAGAGAGAGAGAGAGAGAGAGAGAGAGAGAGAGAGAAAGAGAGAGAGAGAGAGAGAGAATAAAATGACAGACAGACAGACAGACAGACAGATGAATAAATAAACAAACAGAGAGAGAGAGAGAGAGAGAGAGAGAGAGAGAGAGAGAGAGAGAGAGAGAGAGAGAGAGAGAGAGAGAGAGAGAGAGAGAGAGGGACCCGAGACCAGCGCACGCAGCGGAGATCAAAGCATCCCGACACCATTTTCTTCAATGAATAAAGAGTAAAAATCGCAGCGTCATGCCGTGAAGAGAAAACGTTATTCACTCCCTTGGCATCAGGTACACATTTTTTTTTTATTTTATCTTCTTCATTTCTCTTCATTTCCTTCGCTTCAATTCTTCCCGATCTCTTTCAAGAAAAAAGGCCATAAATTAAGAAATATGAAAAGAACGAGAACAATGATATCTTTGTTTAAATTATTATTCTATAAGAGTTTATTTGTCCATCTTGGCGGAAGGAAAGAAACAAACAAAAACAGAAAATAACAATATAAATCGCCTCTTGGTATCATTATTAACCATTATAAAAAAAGGCTTCGTTAGTTAATGTCTTTATTTGTCGGTCTTTGTCAATTGATAGCTTTATTTAGTGACCTTAAAAAAAGTTACATAGCCAGTCTTTGAAAAAATGATAAAAATAATAAGGCTTTGTCAAGCGAAGTCTTTATGTATCGACTTTAAAAAAGATTTTTAAAAAATTGCAAAAGCTTCATCGGTTGGCGACTTTGTTGATCAATATCTAAAAAAAAAAAGAAAAAAAAAAAGTTCCGTGACGCCTTTCCTTATCAATCTAAAAAAAAAAAAAAAATCCCGTGATATCTTTATTTATCACCCCCCCCACCCCAGCCCACCGCCCCCCCCCAAAAAAAAAAAAAAAAAAAAAAAAAAAAAAAAAAAAAAAAAAACTCGGGTGACTGCACCTCCGCCTCGCCGACCCGGAATGCCCGCCTTAATTACCCGTGCGCGGTGCCCCGTCAGGTGGTCGTAACGACTCACGGCTTAACGTGCTTGGGTCGTCGTCACCGTAACGACTGTCGCTCGTGATGCTGAGGCGGTCGTTCTTGTGGAGTTGTGGTTGGGTTGTTTGCGGATGGTTGGTCGTGGTTATGTCGTTAGCGTTATATTGGTGATAACTCGTGATGGTTTTGATGATAATAATGATGATAATAATGGTAATGTTAATCATAATAGTAATAATAGTCATAATAGTAATAATAACAGTAACAATAATATCAATAATATCAATAATAATAATAAAACTAATAATAATAATAAAACGATAACAAGAACAAGAATAACAACAGCAATAATAATGTCATTCTCATCATTATCATATTTATCATCATCTGCCTCAAAATCATTATCATTCTTTATCTGACTTAATAAAAGTAGTAGCACCAGTACTGATATTAATCTTTAAACAAGCAATAGCAATTCGAGAAGCATAAGAAGTGGATTTAATAATGACAATGAAAATAGTAGCGGCATTAGTGGTGATAATATCATTAGCACTCGGAATCGTTGCCATGGGAACAGGAGCAGCTGTAATAATTGCAGCGACGCCCTTGCAATCGTGCAGACAGCGAGACTACATAACACACGCACAAACGTAGACAGACAGACAGACAGACACAGACAGACAGACACACGAAAACAAACACACACACACACTCAAACACACACACACACACACACACGCAAACACACACACACACTCAAACACACACACACACACACACACACACACACACACACACACACACACGCACAAAGTATAAACAGCTGACGTAAGATAATCATCTTTGAGATAAATCTAAGAATATATCATGTCTTAACTCGGGTCGTTGTCCAAAGGAGATGAATATCAACAAATCTTGACGAACATATGTTACTATCATACTACACTGCAGGGGAACTATATCTGCATATTCACCAAATATACCTCTTAATACGCACATAATGGCAACCTTATATTTCTTTATAAAAATGTATATTTAATAATGGTAAACGTCTTTGGGGCTTCAGACCACTAAAACAGCTGGAAGAATAATCATAAATAATAACTAGTAAATAGATACTCATTTAAGATATCTGATATAATTTTTGAAACTACTTATATTTTACAACTTTCATAAATTTCAGGTAGAAATCTCGCCGAACTCCAGCTGACTCACACCTGTTATAGTAACTAAATAACATCATATCACGCTCCTCCTCCTCCTCCTCCTCCTCCTCCTCCTCCTCCTCCTCCTCCTCCTCCTCCTCCTCCTCCTCCTCCTCCTCCTCTTCCTCCTGTTCTTTTCCAACCCTCCCTTCATCTCCCTTCCTTTTCCCTCTTCCTCCTTTCCCTTTCACAACCTCCTTCCTCCTTCTCCCTCACCCGCCTCCTTCTCCCTTGACCACCGTGCTCTCCATCTCCTTCCTTCCTCCTCCATCACCTCCCCCTTTTCTATCCCCCTCCACACCCCCTCCTCTCCCCTTCCACCACCTCCCCCTCCCACCCCTCCTCTCCATCGAACTTCCTAAGAAGGAGCCTCATCTTGGCTCTCTATTCTTAGCCGACTTTGTAAGGTTCCCGAGAGTGTCTTCATTACGCCGCGGTTGAGATGCGGTCATTCATTAGCGGTGCGCAGGCGACTCTCGACCGTCCATCCGCTGGCCACAAGGGCGAGACTGTGGCGCACCGTGAGGGCTGAAGACTTAATCATGGCCATGGGTGAAAAAATGGCTCACGGTAAAATGGCCGCACAATGCCGCCTTTACAGAAATCCCGAAGACTATGAAAAAAAAGAGAGAGAAAAAAAAGAGAGAGAAAAATAACATTTACCGCTTCTTTCTCTTCCTGCTCGTCCCTCGTACCTACCCGCCTCACCTTCTTCCTCCTCGTCTCTGTCTTTATTCTTTCATCTTCTTCCCATGACCTTTCCCTCTTCGTAAAAAATAGAATAAAATGTTTTGAGACTTTCTTGTGAGGTATGCAGGGGTGTAAGCTCAAAAATATGTACGCACGTCCGCTCACGCACGCCCGCTCATACGTACGCACACGCATGCATGCACACATAGACATACACCGCACAGAGACACTACACACAAATACAAACACAAAAACACATAAATACAGATACACACACAAAGACACATCAAAGACATACACAAAAAAACAATCACATAAAAAAATATAATTATAACAAACGAGTCTAATGAACTTTATAAATCATTAGCTATTCCCAAACCCTTCCAATTAAGAATTAAAAACTCCGCGAAGACTCTATGGACCACAGAAGGGCCCCGAAAATATCCCCCAAACACCCAAAAGGACCCCAAAAATCACCCAAAAAAACCTAAGGGACACCAAAAGAGCCCCAGAAAACCCCAGAAGACCTCGAAAAGACCCGAAAAGACCCCAGAAACCCCCCAAAAGACCCCAAGAAGACCTCATCGGGGGCACACAAACAGCCCCCTGCTCGCCGCCCGCAAAACACCCTATTGTCTAGTGGCGCAACAACCCCATTACCCGCCGCTAGTGTTCTGCCAAGGGACGAATGCCCATTTCACGTCCGTCTATTTGCTTTCGGGTTGAGCTAAGACCTCCTCCTTCTTCTTCTTCTTCTTCTTCTTCTTCTTCTTCTTCTTCTTCTTCTTCTTCTTCTTCTTCTTCTTCTTCTTCTTCTTCTTCTTCTTCTTCTTCTTCTTCTTCTTCTTTTCCTTATAACTCTTTTTTGTTTCTCTTCTGTTTTTATCTGTTTCCTATTCTCCTCTTCTCCATCTGCGTCTTTCGTCTTCCTCCTAATCGTTTTTTGTTTGTTTGTGTTCCTCTTCTATCTCTTCAGTCTTCTTCCTCTCCTTCTTTCCCCTTCTCTTCTTCCTTTTAATCCACCTCCCTCCTCTCTTCTTCTCCCTCCTCTTTCCTTTTATCCAGGTAACCGTTACTATTTTTTTCCCAAGCACACAATCTCATCGACAGGTGACAAAGAATATAAAAAAAAAGAAGATTAAGAGAGGAGAATAATAAGAAGAAGAGAAGAGAAAAGGGAAAAAGTCGTATTTCAAAGAATTGCACGAACAGTATCTTTCTGACCCCGAGGATGAAGTAATTATAATCAACATAGAAGCTCCAGCCTCATAAAGCGCTCGTAAAACTGAAAATATTTCTGGGAGGAGAGGGAGGTAGTGGAGGGTGGGACGGTGAGGGGGAGAGGGGGGGAGAGGGACGGGTGGTGGAGGCTGGAGATGGAGATG
>NC_061824.1:3338651-3341151 GCF_019202785.1 Penaeus chinensis
CTTTCCTACTAGATGTCCCGAAAAAAATTAAATAATCAAAAATTGATTACCCTTGTTAAATACATACAAATATATATTCAGTAATATACATACGGATGTACATGGATGCATATAAATGCATATAAAATTAATATATACAGAAAGAAAGATGTTATAAATTAATTGAATGAACGAATATACAAATAAATAAACGGCTGAGTAGATGAAACAAAATACACACATATACATAAACATAGGTAATAACAGACATGTGTACACACAACCACACATGTAAGTATTGACAGGACTTACCGCAGCAGAAGCGACGGAAGACACAGATAAACTTGTCACCGCCAATAAGCAAACGCGCCACGGCACTCCCCGACTCCCTACCACTTTCCTGACACTTGGCACTCCTCCTCAAGGAACACACACACGGGCCTCGAGGAGTGGGATCCGACGAAGGAGCCGAAGTCACTCACTCTCGAAGGGGGGGGGGGTGAATTATCGGGGGTTGGGGGTAAGGGGTTGAGGGGAGGTTGACACAGCGGATAAGACTGTATCTCGGTTGTTGTCTACTTTAAAAAAAAACACTTCCCTTAAAACGGTGCGTCAATAGTGGATTGATAATATATATATATATTTATTATTATTTTCTAATTTTCTTTTTTCCAGGGCATTTAAAACAGAGGTTTGTTTGTCTCGTTCTTTCTTCCAGGATGTTTGAAGATTCGCGGTTTGCGGATCAGCATCTCCGACCGACGTGCGGAGATGAAGACGACGCCGATGCTCACAGGCAAAGGATGCTGGAGATGGCAGTGATAAGAGGAGAAAGAAGGATGGAGAGAAATGGAAGAGAGCGGAATATAAGGAGGGAAATGAGAGAATAGAGGAATAGAAGGGAATGAACCAGGTCAAAAGAGAGGGAGGAAGGGAGGAGAGAGGACCTAGCGCATAGGCCTATGTAGGGAAAAGCGGGAATTTGAGGGTGAACAGGTAACACAGGTAGAAACGGGGAATTAGCGGGTAGGGAATGAACTTGTACTTTTGTAACTCGCTGCTCCATACACGTGATAGATGTGTGATAGATAGTGCGATAGTTTCAGGCACAGGTATATAAACAGACAAATGAAAGGAATCGGGTAAGAAAGAGAGAGAGAAAACAAAACAAAGACGAAGGACAAAGAGAAAAAAGGGAGAAAGATCGAAACGGAGAAACCACCAGAAAAGAACCCACGAGAGAAACCGTTCGGTGGAATCCAAAAGGCCCGCTTGTAGGCCGAGTTTCAGAGGTTAGGCCGAGAGGGAGGAATGGCTAGTGCGTTTGTGGCGACGATGACTGCGGCGGCTGCGGCGGCTGCGGCAGGCTAGCCTCTATTTTTCCTCCTCGGCCACGACTATGGGGACGTATAGGTCGCGAGCACTAAGACTCCCGCCGTCTGCCTCGATCTATTTGCGAACGGCTACGTCTTTCTCGTAGGCGCGTGAGTAAGACGTATTCATCACCAATACTTGTTCGTATTACTCGCACTGGGAAAACACTGCACGTCGGCACTTACTCGTTAGTTAGCACAGTGAGGCACTCGATCCACTCCATTCATTTACCACATATTCCGCAAGGACGCAAGAGTACGGTGGTCCCGGCATCAGCATCACACAACACAAGGGAGATGAGGCAGCCTCTCCCGCGCCTCCTCGTCACATGACAGTTCACCTTCTTGTAAGACAAATTGGGAGAAGTCGACACGTCGTTCGTAGGGACACTCATCTCCGACGCCCTCGCAACCTCCGCCGAGCAATGGCTCAATCACCCACTCGATAGGATGATGCTGAGCGCTGGTCGACATCACTAATTGAGACGTCGACACCGCGGACTTCACTACCCAATCTGCTTATGACCAATCCCAGGCCGCCGCCAGCATATCATCAGCATTATATAAACTCCATCTCTTGCGGCCTCTATGCTAGCGGACCACCCAGGAAGTGTCGGGGAGCCGCCAGGGCGTAGCATGCACTCGCTCCCCGAGCTCAATATGCCTGCTTATCTGACGTTTTCGAGGTAAATATCCAGTGGTGTCATGTGGAGGCGAGGTGGTGCAGGTCCCCGTGTGGTCGCTGGTTGGGTACTGACTAGGGCAACCAACACAAAGCCGTGCTCAGGTCGAGGAGTGGGACTGTCAGGGCCCCGGGACCACACACACGCGGCGGCCCAGACCAGGCTCGCTCCGACACCAACGCTATTTCCCGCAATCGCCGCCCCTCGCCCACCCCGGTGCGTCCGCCCGCTCTCACCTTTCGCCTTGATCCTGCAGCTCCTACGCCCTCCTGTGGGGTCACACTCGGTCACAAGCACGCTCTCATGTCCATCTTGAAGGGGCGTGAGCCTACGACGTGCCCAGAGACGTGCGTGTGGGCCAAGACGAGCGCGGGCCTGACGAAACTTAATGGAGAGATCGCGCAGCCTTGAGAGACTCCTCGTAGACTGCGCTAACCATCCCGACCTCGGCCCAGGGACCACCGT
>NC_061824.1:3346151-3363651 GCF_019202785.1 Penaeus chinensis
GCCCATTCTTTCTTGTTTTTTTTTTCTCTCTCTCTTCCACGCTCATCTTCTCTCTCTTCTCCCGTCATTCCCTCAATTTTGTCTCCAATCGCCTCTTCCTATGTCTCTCCTATCCTCTTCCTCCTATTCCTATTCCATCTTCTATCTTATTCTTTCTTAGTTCACCTTCTCTGCCCTCCAATGCCCAATTCTTCCCTGTCCCTCTTCCCTGTCCACCTGTCTACCACCTCCACCTTCCTCCTTACATCTCAGCCCTACCCTCTTCCCCTCTTCCTACCATCCCTGTCCTATCCCTTCCTCCTATTCTCTTTCACACACACACACACACACACACACACACACACACACACACACACACACACACACACACACACGCACACAAACACACACACACCCACACCTACACATACACACACACGCACACACACACACACACACACACACACACACAACGCACACACACACAACGCACACACACACAACGCACACGTACACACACACACACACACACACACACACCCACCCCCCCACCCCCACACACACCCACCCACCCACACACACACACACACACACACACACACACACACACACACACACACACACACACAACGCACACGTACACACACACACACACACACCCACCCACCCACCCACACACACAACCCCCCCCCCCCCCCCACACACACACACACTAACGCCTAATGTCGCGTGGCGCCCTTCACGCGGTTCGCTTGCGGGACGAGATCCATGTCTTAATTGATTTGTTGGACCTGAATGGATTAAATGGGAATGTTTGCGCCTCCTTTCTATCTTGGCTGTTGGTTTATGTAATTACTGCAGGCACCGGGAGGGGGGGAAGGGGGGAGGGGAAGAGGGGAAAGGGGGAGAGAGGAATGGGAATAGGGCAAGGAGGGAAGAGGGAGGGGGAAGGGGGGAGGGGGAGAGAGAAGGAAGAGGGAAGGGGGAAGGGGGGAGGAGGGAAGAGGGAAGGGGAAGGGGGGAGGGAAGAGGGAAGGGGGAGGGGGGAGGGGAAGAGGGGAGAGGGGAAACGGGAAAAGGAAAACGGAAAGAGGGAAGAAGAAAATGAAAGACAGAGAGAGACAGAGTGAGAGAGAGAAGAGAGAGGAGAGAGAGATGAAGAGAGAGAGAGAGAGAGAGAGAGAGAGAGAGATAGAGAGAGCAAGAGAGAAAGACAGCAAATCCAAAGAGATAAAAAAATAAAAAAAACTTTTTTCTTAACGACTCTGAATCTCTAACTTACAACACTTTTCTTTACTACTAACTTCTTTTAACTATCTTTCTCTCTAACTACATAACTTTTTTTAACTACTCGTCTTTCATTTCTTATTTCTAACTCTGTTTTCTAAACTAACTTACTACTTTTCTACTACTCATTTTTCTTCTAAACCATTAACTTTCTTTTCTTTTCACTAAACTTTTCTTCTTCTAAACTTTTTTCTTTCTTTTCTTAACCTTCCCCCTACTACTTAAACTCATTCTTTACTAACCTTCTTACTTTTTACTTACTTTAAACTTTTCACTACTCTACTTTACTAAAAAACTTTTACAACATCTCTGATTACTTCATACTAAAACTCATAAACTATAAAACTTTTTAACTTAAACTACTTTCTTCTATCAACTAACTTTCTCTTACTTCTTCTTTTTTTTCTTAAAAAACTTTTTTACTCCAAACTAGTAACATTACTCTCTCTAACTCTTATACTTAACTCTCTTCTAAACTTTACTACTTTTAACTAACTAAAACTTATCTTTAAAACTTCTTTATCTTCTACTACTCTTACTCCCTTTCTCTAACTTAACTTATTTTTCAAGTAACATTTTCTTTAACTTCTCTCTTCTTTTTTAACCAACTCTACTCTAACACACTGTTACTTTTTTAAAACTTTTCTACTTCTTATTTTACTTAACTAACCTCCTAAACTGCTTACTTAACTTCTGTCTTTTTTACCTTTCTTTCTTAATGCTACTTACTTTAACTTACTTACATTACTTGTCATTAACTAAACTTTTCTTTTAACTCTCTTTTCTTTCTTGAAACATAAATAACTTTTCTTACTCTCATCACTAAAAACTTACAACTACCTTTCTACTTTTTAACTCTTAAACTATCTTCTTTCTAACTTTATCTACCCCTCAATCTAAACTACTAAAAACTTTCTTTTAAAACTATACTCTCTTTAACTAGTTCCTCTCTTCTTTTTACTTTAAACGTTTTCATAAAAACTACTTTTACTACTATTAAACTCTCTATCTTCTTTTTTAAACTATAATTCTTAAACCCCCCCTTCATTACTTACTTATACTTACTTTCGTTAACTACTCTTTATCTCTATTCTCTAACACTTACACTTCTCTACAACCCTAAACTCTCTACTTATAACTTCTTCTACTTCTCTTACAAAACTACCCTATTTTAACTTACTAACTAAAACTTTAACTTTTTCTACCCACTAACTTCTTCTTTAAACTTTCTTTTACTTACTACACTTTCTTCTGTTTCTTTAACTACTTTCAACTTTTTACTACTTTTAAAAATCTAAACTATTTGATACAAACTCTTTTATTCTAACTTCGGAATACCTACTACTTTAACTTAAACATCTTACTTTTATTACTTAAAAAAACTCTAAAACCACTGTCTTTACTAACTTTTTTCAAAAAAGATAAAAACATTTAAACTTACTATTTTTTCTCTTTTCTTTTTCTTTCTTCTTACATGAAAAAAAAACCTTCAAAAACTCTTTTTTACTCCTTCCTTAACTTAACTATTAATCTTACTACTCTACTCTACCTACTAAAACTTCTTTTTAACTAACCTATTCTTCTCTAACTTTCAACAACTCTAACTAAACTCTTTTTTTACATTTCTAAACTACTTCTTCTTTTAACTTACCCATTCTCTTATCTTTCTTTTTTTACTTACTTTTAACTTTTCTAACTTAACTAAACTCTTTCTTAACTAGTTGTATTACTACTCTCTCAAACTTTAAACTGCTACTCTTTATAATACTTGACTACTCTCCTTCCTTTAACTAACTTTTAAACTTTAAACTTTTCTAACTTACTGTCAACTTACTTTAAACATCTTTCTTAAAACTGAAAAACTTAAACTACTTTAAAAAACTACTTACACTAATTCTCTTTACTTACTTAACTATAAAACTCTATTCTTCTAACTAAAACATACGTCATACACTCTCTTACTTTCTTTTACTCTCTCTTAAACTACTCTTACTACTAACCTCAAACTTACTTCTTCTAAACTCTAACTAACTAACATACTTAACTTACTTCTTATTTTTTTATACAAACTCTACTCTAAACTTACTCATAAAACTTCTAAAACTTAAACTAAACTACTTCTCTCTACTCTTTATTTACTCTTTAAACTTTACGCTATTTAAACCTCTTCTTTCTCTTCTTCTATTAAACTTTCGTTCTAAACTTTTAACTCTCTTTAAAACTAGAACTACTTTCTAACTCATTTCTTAACTTCACTTCAACTTACATTCCTATTTACTACTACTCTAAACTTAACTACTCTTTTAAACTCTTTTCAACTTACTTTTCTTCTTTTTACTTACTTGACACTACTCTTCTTTTTGCTAACTAAAAAAAAAACTTCTAAACTCTTTTTACTTTCTTAACTAACTACTTGTTTCTACTCTTTCATTCTACTAAAAACTTCTTCTTTTCCACTTAACTCTCTATTTTCATCTTACTTTACTAACTACTCTACTTATATACATTCTCTTTCAACTAAAAACTTAAACTTACTTAAACTTCTTTTTCCTTTTTAACTACTTAACGTTTTTTTACTTCTTAACGTATTTACTCTGACGTTCTAAAACTCTACTCTTACTTACTCTTAGCCTTATACTTTTTCCAAAAAAACTTATACTTGTTCTTAACTCTTTCTTATTCTCAACTCTTCTAACACTACTTACTTCTCTTAAACTTTTTTTCCTTCCTTTTAAACTTCTACTTCACTCCCACTCTACTTTTCATTTTTAACTTTTTTACTTAACTATTCTTCTTAACTTTACTTCTCCCCTCGAAACAAACCGACAAAACAAGAAAAACAAAATAAAATCCACATAACATAAAAAAAAAACCCAAATTCGAGATGGCAACCCCGAAATAAAGACATCAGAGCCATTCATTTTTCGCCAAGGACCTTACGACACAGAACGATGCCTCAGTTAATCGTTCCTCTTGGCACCATAATTTGAAAGAATTGGCACCACAGCGAAGACTCACACCCCTCCCCTCCCCTCCACTCCCCCCCCCCCTTTCCCTTTTCGATATTTCCGGGGCCCCCTAAAAAACCCTTAGATGAACCGACACTCACACGTCCTCGGTCTTTTGTGGTGGTCTTTGTTAAAAACCCCCAACCCAATTTCCGGCCCAAACTTTTTAAAAGGCCTTATCCGGATGGGGGGTTGCCCCCCCCCCCCCGGTGGTTCTCGGGAAATTTGGTTCCCTCTAACTGTTGTTTTTTTTTTTTTTTTTTTTTTTTTTTTTTTTTTTTTTTTTTGTCGCAAAATTCTTTTCCCAAAATTCGTTTTATTTTCCTTTTTTTTCTTCTTTTTTTCGTTGCTAATTGTCTATTCCTTTCGATATCTCCATTTTTTTTTTCTTTATTTTTCGTCGCTAATTATCTATTCCTTTCGTTATATCCAATTTATTATTTTTTTCATCTTTTTTCGTCGTTAATTATTATCCTTGGTATCTCCAATTTTTTTTTCCCTTTTCCGTCGCAATTGTCATCCTTCGTTACTCCATTTTTTTCCGCGCTAATTGTATTCCTTTCGTTATTTTCCATTTATTTCTTTATTTCTTTTCCCCCCCTCTTTTTTCGTCGTAATTCCCAAAAACCTTTCGTTATCTCCAATTTATTGTTTTCTTTACCTTTTTCTCTATTTTTCGTCGCTAATTATCAATTCCATCCGTTATCTCCAATATCTTTTTTTTTCACTTTTTTTCGTCGCTAATTACCTATTCCTTTCGTTATCTCCCACTTTTTATCTCTCTTTTCCTTTTTTCTTCGCTAATTACCTATTCCTTTCGTTATCGTTTCCTATTCATTTTTTTTGTATGATTCCGTTATGTGATTTTTTTTTTACCGAGTGATTTTCCCAATAATATAAAATAACTATATATTTATTCATTTAATTTAGCGTCGCTTTCACCCAGTGCTGTTCGCGTGATAAGCACCCGAGCTCGAGCCCTTACAGAGCTCTACACTTTTGCCTGGACCCCCACCCCCCTCCCCTCGACACCTCCTTTTGTCTCTTGGAGATTTTAAATGAGTCTACCCCCTTAAATCTATTTTCTCTCTCTCTTCCCATTCTCTTTCTCTCTCTTGCTCTCCCCTCTTCTCTTTTCTCTTTCCCTTTTCTCTCTCCTCTCTCTTTCACACACCACACAAAACCCACACACACACCCCACACTCCTCTCTCTCTCTCTCCTCTCTCTCTCCCCCCCTCTCTCTCTCTTTCTTTTCTTCTCTTCTTTTTCCCTCTTTCTCTCTCTCCCTCTCCCCCTTCTCCCCTCTCCCCTTCTCTCTCTCTCCTCTCTCTCTCTCTTTCTTCTCCCTATCCCCCCCCCTCCCCCCTGCTCCCTTTCCCCCCCCCCCCCCCCCTCTCTCTCTTTCCCATTCATAAATATACACGTCCTATAAAAATACTATTCCAAATTAAGACCACTCGAGGAGGAAGAGTAAGAAGAGGAGAGAGTGGAGGAAGAATGAAAAAAGAAAAAAAAAAAAAGGGTGTTAGAAGGGAAAGGGAAAAGAAGAGAAAGAAAAGGAAAGGGACCTAAAAAAGAGGAAAGAAAAAACAAGAAGAAGAAAGAACAAGAAAGAACAAGAACAAGAAGAACATGAAGAACAAGAACAAGAAGAACATGAAGAACAAGAACAAGAAAGAACAAGAACAAGAAGAACAAGAAAAAACAAGAAAAAACAAAAACAAGAACAAGAACAAGAACAAGAAAGAACAAGAAAGAACAAGACCAAGAACAAGGAGAAGGGAGCTCCCGTCATTAGCTTTTTGCCGGGGCCGTGTGTCGCCCTCGTCCGATTCGTCATACTTTGGGGAAGATATTCTAGCAAACAGGCTCCCCGGCTTCTCCCTTCCAGTTTTGGCTGACGCGCTGTTAAATGCTCGGTAATACAGTCGTCGAACCATGTGCCGTTAATGATACAGTTGTTATCCGCGCCGCGCGCTGATGACGGCCCTCTGGTGCTCTGGGGCTGTGGCGTGGTCCCCTGTCTGTTTGTCTGTGTTTTTGCTGGTTTTTGTCTGTGTCTGTGTTTGTGTTGTTTTTTTGTGTCTGTTTGTGTTTGTTTTTTGTCTGTGTCGTGTTTGGGGTCTGTTTTCTGTCTGTTTTGTGTCTGTGGGCTGTGTTTGTGTCTTGTTTTTGTTGTGTTTCTGTCTGTAAAAAATTGGTGTCTTTTTCTGCCTGTGTCCCGTGTTTCGTCTGTTTTCTGTCTGGGATTTTGGTGTCCTGTGGTCTTTTCTGTCTGTATTGGGGGTCTGTGATTCGTCTGTAAATTTTTTCTTGTCGTGTTTCTTTCGGGAAATTGGGGTCTGTGTTTTTTGCCCGTGTTTCTACCTTATTTGTCTTGTCGTGTTTCGGGCTGTATTTGGGTTTTGTTCGTCTGTTTTCTGTCGGGATTGGTCTTGTCGTGTTTCGTCTGGTCTGTGTCTGTGTCTGTGTTTCTGTCTGTATTGGTTTTCTGTTTAGTGTAATGTTATGGTCTGTGTTTGTTTTTATCTATGTTTTCTGTCTTGGTGTTTTTTGTCTATGTATTGTCTTTCTCTTTCTCTCTTTCCTTCTCTCAAGGTACTTTAATTAAACATTAACATACTCCTTAATAAATCATTTTCATTCTCATTATGAATATGGAATAATATAGTACTAATAATCAATGGTAATACTTTATAACGTTGATGGTAATATTGATTAAAAAATAATAATTGCTATAATGATGATGATGATGATAGATGAGGATGAGAGGTGTGATGATGACGATGACGATGACGAAAGATACGATGACGATGACGATGACGATGACATGACGATGCCCGATGACGATGATGATGGTGATGATGAGGATGGTGATAACTATTATCCTCATCACTATCACCATCTTGTTATCATTAATATAATCTTTGGGTATCTTTCTTCTTCAGACTGGAAGCCAAAATCGAGTCGAAAGCGCGGGGCTTGTCAAGGCGACAGGAACCCTTCCTCCTCCCCAGCTGCTGGTCCTCCTCGTCCTCCTCCTCCTCGTCGTCCCCCCTCCTCCTCCTCTTCCCCCTTTCCCTCCTTCTCCTTCCCCTTCTCCACCTCCCCCTCCTTTCCTCCCCTTTCCCCCCCCCCCTTTCCTCCCCTCCCCTCCCCCCCTCCTCCCCTCCGCCCCGCCTCCTCCTCCTCATCCCCCCCTAAACCTCTCCTCCCCCCCCTCCTCCTCCTCCCCTCCCCTCCTCCTCCTCCCCCTCCCCCTCCTCCTCCTCCCCCTCCCCCTCCCCCGCCCCTCCCCCTCCTCCTCCCCCTCCTCCTCTCCTCCCCCTCCTCCTCCCTCCACCTCCTCCCCCTCCTCCTCCTCCGCCGGCCGCCGCTCCGGATGGAAATCCCCCGTGATTTGTGGGCCGCGCCTGTGATCGCGAGCCGGAGCGAATCTGAGGCAGCCATTTAGAGCCGCGATCCGTACCCACAATGCCACGCGAGGGAAGGGCAGGGCGGCGCGTCGAGGAGATCTGAATGGCGCGCAACATGCAACGGCGAAGGGTCAACAGCGCCAGGGAGAAAAGGGGAGACGTGGGTTTGATGAAGAGGTGAGACGAGGAAGGGAAGGGGGGGGAGAGGGGGGGAAGGAAGGGGGAAGGGGAGGAGAGGGGGGGAAAGGGAGAGGGAGAGGAGGGAGGGAGGGAGGGAGGGAAAGAGAGAGAGAGAGAGAGAGAGAGAGAAGAGAGAGAGAGAGAGGGGAAGAGAGAGAGGGGCGACAGAGAGAGAAGGGAAAGGGAGAGGGAGAGAAGAGAAGAAAAGAGAGGAGATAGAGGAGAAGAAGAGGGGAGGAGAGGGAGAGAGAGAAGGGGAGAGAGAGAGAGGAGGGGAGAGAGACAGACAACAAATCGAACATGAAAAACAGACAGAGAGTGAGAGAAGAAAGAGAAGACGTCAATGATAAAGTTCTCCCTTTTGAGGCGGAGGTGTCAAGCCGTGTCAACAGGGCCGCGTGGTGTCACTCTCATCATATACGAAAACGGATTCTTCAAAACTTCTTTATCGGCAAATCTAGAATCCCCTTTAAGAAGGGGAAAGGGAAGTGGGGGGAGGGGGAAGGGAGGGGGGAGGGGAAAGGAAGGCGGGGGAAAGGAAAAAAATTGTGGGGAGTAAGAGGAAAAAGGGGGTTGGAGAGGGGGGGAAAGGAAGGGGGGGGAAGGGGGAAAAGGGGGTTTGGGGGTGGAGAAGGGGAAAAAGGGGGGGAGGGAAGGAAAAAGGAGGGATGGAAAGGGGGAAAAGGGGGGGGAAGAAGGGGAAAGGAGATGAGAAGAAGGGAAAGGGAGGGGGGGAGGAAAGGGAAAGGAGGTGGGGAGGAGAAAGGAGGTGGGGAGAAAGGGGAAAAGGGGTGGGTGAGGGAAAGGGAAAGGTAGTGGGGGGGGGAAAGGGGGAAAAGGGGGGTGGGGAGGAAGGGGGAAAGGGAGGTGGGGAGGAAGGGGAAAGGGAGGTGGGGAGGAAAGGGAAAGGGAGGTGGGGAGGAAGGGGAAAGGGAGGTGGGGAGGAAGGGAAAGGGAGGGTGAGGGAGGAAGGGGAAGGGGAAAGGGAGGTGGGGAGAGAAGGGGAAAGGGAGGTGGGGTGGAAAGGAAAGGGAGGTGGGGAGGTAGGGGAAAGGGAGGTGGGGAGGAAGGGGAAAGGGAGGTGGGGAGGAAAGGAAAGGGAGGTGGGGAGGAAGGGGAAGGGAGGTGGGGAGGAAAGGGAAAGGGAGGTGGGGAGGAAGGGAAAGGGAGGTGGGGAGGAAGGGGAAAGGGAGGTGGGGAGGAAGGGAAAGGGAGGTGGGGAGGAAAGGGAAAGGGAGGTGGGGAGGAAGGGAAAGGGAGGTGGGGAGGAAGGGGGAAAGGGAGGTGGGAGGAAGGGGAAAGGGAGGTGGGGAGGAACGGGAAAGGGAGGTGGGGAGGAAGGGGAATGGGAGGTGGGGAGGAAGGGGAAAGGGAGGTGGGGGAGGAAGGGAAAGGAGGTGGGGAGGAAGGGGAAAGGGAGGTGGGGAGGAAGGGGAAAGGGAGGTGGGGAGGAAGGGGAAAGGGAGGTGGGGAGGAAGGGGAAAGGGAGGTGGGGAGGAAGGGGAAAGGGAGGTGGGGAGGAAGGGGAAAGGGAGGTGGGGAGGAAAGGGAAAGGGAGGTGGGGAGGAAGGGGAAAGGGAGGTGGGGAGGAAGGGGAAAGGGAGGTGGGGAGGAAGGGGAAAGGGAGGTGGGGACAATGGGATATAAGGGGAGAAGGGGAGAAGGTAGGGAGGAAGGTGTGGTAGGGGGAAGACATGAAGGAGGGAAGGCAGGGGGAGATGGGGAAGAAGGTAGGGAGGATGGGATGGAAGGGGAGAAGTGGGGAGGAGATGGGGGGGGGGGGGAGAATTGATGGGAAAAAAAGGTGGGGTAAGGAGGAAGGTCAGGAGGAAGGGATTGTCGGGAGAACCTGGGAAGCTAAGGATAGGAGGAAGGAGTTAGGAGAGAAAAAAAGGAAGTCGAGGAGGAGGATATTAGAAGAGGGGGGTATAGTTAGGGAGTGGTGGGGCAAATGGGGAGGAACGAAAGAGGGTGAAAGGGAGAGGGGGGGGGGAGGTAAGGGGTGGCACGCCAACAGATCAATCAAAGGACAGACAGACAGTGCATGATGACGGCTGCACATGCTTGCCTCTCCACCTGTCTCCTGATAACAACGGCCCGGCCCTGCGGTGTGTCGCCCATCTGTCTTTGTTTGTGATGAGCTCTCTGTCATGCCCCTTGTCTTTGTTAATGATAAGTCAACGAGCTCATCTGTCTTTGTCTGAAATAACCATCTGTCTCCCTTTTAGCAGGAATCAACAGCTCAATCGTTAATTCCTCTTTTACAACCACCTGGCAAGGCCATCTGTTCAAGATCATAATCAATATCCGAATGAAGTTGCTGTATCAGGTGAAGACATTTTCTCTCTCTCTCTCTCTCTCTCTCTCTCTCTCTCTCTCTCTCTCTCTCTCTCTCTCTCTCTCTCTCTCTCTCTCTCTCTCTCTCACTCACTCACTCACTCACTCACTCACTCACTCACTCACTCACTCACTCACACTCACACTCACACTCACACTAACACACACACACACACACACACACACACACAAGAGGAGGGTACAAACATCTACATACAAACAAACAAACACAAATCCATGTAAAAAAAATATATTTTTTAGATCCATTTTACCTGTAGATTCATAAGATCCTTTCAGTACACTTCTTATCTCAGATCGAAGTGATAGTGTCATGTTGTGATGATAGTGATGAAGAGAGTAAGTGTTATGGTGAAGCCCTTATGTTTTTTTATAGTAATTATATGCGCTTCATTACCATACCAAACCCATGTTGTATTTTCATTCAGCTATGAAGTTTGGTCAGAGGGACGGCGAAATAGCCACACTTTCGTACCAACACCTTTTCAAAAGGCACGTGACGGAATAACAGTACAGTCTATCCACACTTTACAAACTGCCAACCCCAAAATATTTACCCCACTTTGACAACAATGCCAATACTAACACATATTTACCACCCTTTTATATACACACCTACTTGTAATACTAGTGGTTGTCATTAATACACATGCACAATCCTCTCCCCCACCCTCCCCTCCCTCACCTTCTTTCCCCTTCCCCCTCACCCCCTTTCCTCAACCCCCTCCCCGTTTAGGACAGCAGCTCCTGCTACAACCCGCCACTTTACAGCTGATCATTGAGTGGTTAATGACGGTCCAACCAGCAGCATCCGACGTGACGCTGTTGTGCAGGTGTTACCCGTGTGTTACTGCGTGTGTGCTGCTGCATGTGTGCTGTTGTGGGTGTGGGTGTGTGTGTGTGTGTGTGTGTGTGTGTGTGTGTGTGTGTGTGTGTGTGTGTGTGTGTGTGTGTGTGTGTGTGTGTTCGTGTACGCGTGCGTGCTTGCGTGTTTGTGAGTGTGTGTATGAAAATAATCTGGGTAGGGGTGATGAAGATAGTGTTGATGATGATGATAATGATGATGACTATCAACAATAACGACAATACCAACGGGTATGGAAAACCATAGACCCACGAAGACCATATTGCAAATGCCGACTTGCCGCGTTGCACAGTGGTACGGCAGAGCTGATGGGAGGTACCCCTGCAGGGCAACCGTGGTAGCGTTGCAAAGAGGAGGCCATAGTGATAAAATGCAAGCAAGAAGCGACGGGGCCGTAGAGTGCAGTCGGCGCAGGATCCCCGGGCGTGTAAAAGCCAGTCCGGGCGCGGGTGCGGTGGGTGGGCGTACTCGCATGTGGCGGTGGGCGTGCGTGGAGATGTGCATGGGGGCGGGGAGGGCGTAGGGGAAGTGGAGGCGCGGAGGGCGTGGGGTGTTGGGGCGGCAGTGGGGGCGTGGTGGGGGAGAAGGGGGAGGCGTGATGGGGGAGAAGGAGGCGGCAGTGGGGGCGTGGTGGGGGAGGTGGGGTGAGCGGCGGTGGGGTGGCCAGGGGCCCTCGGCCTGATACAGTCATCTTGTCGGCCATCAACAATGCAATCATCATGAAGCCGCGTCCGAAACCGTCGGCGCGGCGCGGGCTTGGGCTCGGGTCGGCTCGCCCTTTGTCTCGCTCGCTAATCACGCTCCCTCCTCCTGACGAAGGGCCAGACGCGGCGAAATGGCACTAATGGCGAGAGAAAGGGCGGCCGCGGCGTCGGCGTGCACGAGGGCGGCGGACAAAACCCCGGCGCTCGAAGACCGTCACCTGAAGAAGTCATACGGGACAATGATGCTGCAGTTACTCAATGGCCGCCTAATTTCACACGATTAGTATATCTATACGCGGGCCGACGCGGGCTAAATAATCCACAAGCAATGGCCGATATCTTCTCAAGTCGAGGAAGCCATTACAAGTATCGCTTATTGCCCCGAGCTGCTTAGAGGGCGAGTCTGGGTGGTCCGCCAACTACAGCGCCAACCAGCCTGCGCCCCGTACCCTCGGGCACCCCCTCCCCCCTCCTGCCCCCTCCCCCCTCTTGCTCACCTGGTGTGTGTGGTGTGCTAAGGGGGGGGGGGGGGTGCATATGTGTGTGTATATGTGTGTGTATGCATGTGTACGTGGATGAGTGTTTGAGTGTGCATGGGTTTGAGTGTGTATATAGGGTTATGTATGTGTATGTGTGTCTTTGTCTGTGGATATTTGTGTGTGTGTGGTGTAGTGTGTGTGTGTATGTGCGTGTGCGTTTGCGTGTGCAGGTGCGTGTGTGTATGTGCGTACATGTGTATATGGATAAGTGTTTGAGTGTTCATAGGTATATGTATATGTACGGGTTTGTATGTATATATACCTATGCCTCGGTGTCCATATGTGCGTGTATGTATGTGTTGTATGTGAGGTGATGGGCGTGAGGTGCTGACCCTTGTGCCGTGTAGCGTGTCTGGTAGTACCTGTGGGTGTTATGTGTGTGGTAGGTTGGTCCGAAAGGGTTGAGGTGCGCGTGTCTGTCTTTATAGCGGTGTAGTTGGTGTAGTGGTAGTTATAGTAATGATGCCCGAGAACAAGATTGCCTTTTATACACGAGTGCAATCACGTTTGCCTTTGGGATTTCCCGTACAAATATCTATCATTTGTTTTTCTATATAGCTATCTACCTTCCCATCAGTTCACCTTTCTCCTTATCTATCTATTTATCTATCTATTCGCCTTTCTACTTAGCTATCAATTTATCTATGTATCTATGTATCTATCCTTCTATTCATATGTATCTATCTATGTATCTATCTATTTACCTATCTATCTACCTACCTACACATCTATTACGCATACGTGAAGCCTCAAATATAAACAACCACAGACGCTTACTGTGTGCATGCGTCGTATGGCAAGGTTACAAGTGTTAAAAGTGTTTTGACTTCTTGGATCGGAAAAGCGCTGTTTGTGATGGTAACTGAGGTGGGTATATGCGGTAATGACCCTACTGTGGCGTGCTGTGGCGTGCTTTGGCGTGCTCTGGCGAGCTGTGGCGTGCTGTGGCTTGCAGAGACGTTGCGTGGTGTGTGGTGGAACGTTGTGATCTGCTGTTGCTTTCTGTGCCTTGCTGTGGTGTGCTGTGGCGTGCAATTTCGGGTTTTATATTGCTGTGGGTTATAGGCGTGTGCTGCGGTGTCCTTAATCCGTGTTGTGATCTGTTGTGCCTTGCAATGATGTGCTTGTATGTGTACACTACCCAACACTTCCTCTTAAGCCCTATCTCGCAAACTTTAATACATACATATTTTTAATTCACTTTTTCTTTTCCTTTTTTTTCCTTCGGTGATTCATTTTGTTTTTTTTTTTAATCTTAACAGAGAAAAGAATTCCTGTTACAACGCGCTGTGCTGTGGCTCGCTGGGGCTTGCTTGATGCGGGGATGGACTGTGGCGAGGTGAATAATGTGGTAATTTTCCGGTTCTTTGGCAGTTTGCTGATCTAGATGCAGCGTCGAGAGCGAATGCCGAACACAGCTCTAAGAACGTACGAGACAAGACGGTACCTTTTTCGTATATATATTTTTTTATTTTTAAGTTGTTCGGTGATGGTGATAATGATGGTGATATCCATTTCATAATTATAATTTTGTGATCTATTCCTTCGTTAATCGCATTGCTAATGATGTGAGTTATAACAGGTGATAATGATGATGATAGAGCAATAATGACCATGTTAAAAAAATTAAAGCAAAAATACTGTAAGACACTACTAACTTCAAACTTCAAATGATAATAATAATAATAATATGAAAAAAAAAATAAAAATAACAAGTCATCATTATCATCACTGCTATCAAAATTATCATGAAGATTATCCTCACCATTACAATTATCATTATCACAATTACCATTATATTATTGCTAATCACAACAATCGTGCTGATGCTGTGATGATGAAGATAATTACGATGACAATAAAACATAATGAGGATATCATGTTGGTGACGGCATGTAGTAATAACAATAATTATACTCGTAATGCAAAGTATGATGTGATGTTAGATCCATAAATATGCACGTATCAACACTTAACATGGGTATGTATACAGGCTAGTATGAACACTACATGGTTGGAATTATCTCCTACTGAAAACAATTACTAAAAAATAAAAAAATAAAAAAAAACAAGAACAGGAAACATTTCAAGACAAGTAGAGTCAGGTACCCCCCCCCCCCCCCTCTTTCCTCCCTCCTCCTCCTTCTCTTCTTCCTCTCTACCTCTTATCAATCATTACCTCTTTCTTTTCCCACCATTCTCCGTCTGCATATTTACCCTCGTCTTCTTGCCCAACATCCCCTCCCGTCTTCCTTCCTCTCTCTCCCTCCCTCTCCTCTTACCCAATCCTTCCCCTCACCCTTCCTCTCCTTCCTTTCCCTTTGCATTCCCTCTTCTTCCACATTCCTCCCAGTCTGCTCCTTTTCCCTCTTTTATCTCCCCCTTCTCCATCCCCCCTCCCTTACCTGCCTCTTCTCCATCAACTCGCTCTCTCTCCCTTTACCCTCTTCGACCTCCCTCTCTTTTCCCCATCAACTCTCCCCTCTCTCTACCCCCACCCCTCCCATCTCCATCGACCCTCTCCCTTCCCCCTTCTTCCCTCTCCCCCTTCTTCCCTCTCCCCCTTTTCCATCCTCCCTATCTCCCCTCCTTCTCCCCCTCCCCTCCTTCTCCCCCTCCCCTCCTCCTTCTCTCCCTCCCCTCCCCCTTCTCCCTCCTCCCTCTCTCCCCTCCTTCTCCCCCTCCCCTCCTCCTTCTCCTCTCCCTCTCTCCCCTCCCCTACCCACCGTCCCCACTCAATTTCCAGCGTTCCAGGGATGTTCAGCGCTCAGCAGAGAGGGAGCTAAACGCCTTGACTCTGGACACGTAGGGTAATTATCTACTAATAACCGCGACACAGGAGGGAGGGAGGGAGGGAGGAAAGGGGGGAGGAGGAGGGATGGAGAGAGGAGAGATGGAGGAGGAGGAGAGATGGAGGAGGAGGAGAGATGGAGGAGGAGGAAAGGGGGGAGGAAGAGGGAGGGAGGAGGGAGGAGAGATGGAGGGAGGAGGAGAGATGGAGGGAGGAGAGATGGAAGGAAGAGAGATGGAGGGGGAAGGAGGGATGGAGATAGGAGAGATGGAGGGGAAGGAGGGAAGGTGGAGGGGAAAGGGGGATGGGATGGGGTTGGACAAAGGGTGGAAGTGAAGGAAGAGGAGGCGGGGAAGGGAGGGAAAATGGAAAGGGAGAAGTATAAGTTGGAGGAGGGAGGATAAGAGGATAAGAGAGAAACAGAATGAGAGGGGGAAGAAGAAAGGGAAGATATAAACTGGGAAGTGGACGGAAGGTGAAGAGGTTGGGTGAAGAAAGAGGGAGTGGGAGGAATGGGGAAAGAGGCAAAGGGGAAGGGGTAGGAAGAACTGACTGGCATTTTGTTTTGAAGGGAGAGTTGTAACAGTATGTTTTTGTTGTTATGGTTGATTTTGTAATTAGGGAAGTAGAGTGAGAGAGAGAGAGAGAGAGAGAGAGAGAGAGAGAGAGAGAGAGAGAGAGAGAGAGAGAGAGAGAGAGAGAGAGAAAGAGCGAGAGGAGAGGAGAAGAGAAGAGAAGAGAAGAGAAGAGAAGAGAGAGAGAGAGAGAGAGAGAGAGAGAGAGAGAGAGAGAGAGAGAGAGAGAGAGAGAGAAACCGAACAAAGAAAAACAAGACAGAGAGAGAGAAAACCAAAGATAGAAAAACCGACACCGAGAAAGAGAGACCCAAAGAAAGACAGAGAGAACCAAAGAGCGAAAGAGAAAAGAAAGAAAGAATGAGAGAGAGAGAGAGAGGCAACGGGGAACACATGCCAAAAACGAAGTCGACGCTTTACTTACCTCGGCCAAATCATATTCCCGCGGCAATCCAGCTCGGCGATGTTCAGACACAGTCGGATCCAAGGAACGAAAATGCACAGCAGCCACCACACCTCTGTACACTGTCAACACTTCCTCGCAAACACTTTTATTATACATATATATTTCTATTCGCGTTTTTTTTCTTCTTCCTTCTTCCTTCGGTGATTTATTTCTTTTTTATTTTCTCGTCTTTGAAGAAGGGGGAAAAAAAAGAGAAAATTCTAGAACACGTTTTCCCTTCTCTTAAGACGTTATGCAAATGAGCCAGCTCAGTTATTCTAGAACTGACGCAAAACAAATGAATTTCCAGCGCTGAGTGCTTCTCTCCTTCATCGCTCCGTCGATTTTCTCGAGCCAAAATATTTCCACACTACGGCCGTAAATAATGTCGCTTTTCTTGTTATTTCCTTGTTTTGTTTTTGCTTTTCTGAACGCAACATCACCAATGACAACGAAACGGAGTTCATTTCCAACCTGCCTTGTTATTCTTCTTCCATCGTCTACAGAACATTCCCGATACGAAAACGATACACACCAATGTTCAGCAGACCAAAAAGCAAATAAATAAATATAAAAAAATAATAATAGACACGCGGGGTTTACACATACGACAACCCCATCAATCACTCTCTCTCAAGTCCGGTCCCGTCCGTCTGCACATTCTCCTGGCGTCGGCTATCATTTGCCCTCCTGGGAGAACACCTCCTTATTCGGATAGCAACTCGGGAGGTAATATGGCGAGAGAGGGAGAAGGAGAGAGGAAGAGAAAGACAGAGAGAGAGGGAGAGAGAGAGGGGGGGAGAGAAAAGGAGATAAGACGGAGGCCCCGGCTGGAGAGGCGAGAGGTCAACAGCGCGTGTGTGACCGTGACGAGACCCTGACCTAGACTGACCTGAGGTGGGCGGAGTTCGAGGGTGAAGGATGACCCCCGAATGGGCCAATCAGCGAGCTTCGTTTGTCTGTTTTTTGTTTTGATGCTTTCACCTTTTCGCGATTTTCTTTGTTTATGTCTTAATTCACCCGTTATATCCTTATTTTTCACTTATCATCATCATCGTTATTATTACTATTCTCCCTCTGCGTTTCTTCACCTCCTCCTCTTACTTTCATCCCTTCATTCTCCCCCTCCTCTTCCTCTCCTCTTTTCATTCCCCTCCCCCTTCTTTTCTTCCCTCTTCTTCTCTTCCCCATCTTCCTTTTCCCTCCTCCTCCCACCTCTTCTCTTCCTCATCAGGCAAACAAGCGGTCGACATGAACGACTCTTCCCTGTCTGTTTTTTTTCGTCTTCTTCTTTTTGCTTATTCTTGCGGGGTTTAAATTACCTATTCTTGCAGAAGGTCAATAACTCAGCCCCG
>NC_061824.1:3368651-3371151 GCF_019202785.1 Penaeus chinensis
CTACACCTACTCACACCCCCCCACTCCACCCCCTCTCCTCCCCCCCTCCCCCCTCCCCCCCTGAGTAATTATCCCCGGTCGGCGGCTCCACAAATATCGCGACGATGGGGTCCCTGTCATATGTCATTTCGTCGCCGGCCGCTGTCACTCGAGGTAGCCTTGCCGGACCGCGCGGCTTCGTTATAGGCTCTCTACGTCACTACTACACTCTGTTCAGCATTTGATTCTTGTTCAAATTTTTTTTTTCTTGTCTTTTTTTTTCCCTTTATTTCGATTTTCTAAAAAAAAATGTTTGAGTATGTTGGGATTTGTGTTGGGTTAAAGCGTCTCTTTTTTTGGAAGTTCATTGTCTTTTGCGTGATTTTGCGTGATTTTGTAATCAGTTATTTATTATTTTCTTTATTAGTTATTTCTCTTTTTTTCCATCTAGGAGGATTTCTATGTTTTTGTCTTATATTATTATTATTATCGTTTTTATCTCCACGCTTCTCCCCCCCCCCCCCCCACACTCTCGATTCGCCGAAGATTCTATCATCTGGTTTCCTTTTTTTTTTTTTTTTTCTTAAATCAATCTATTTATCATCATCTTTATCATCATTTCCGTACTACACCCTCATCCCCCCCTCCCCCCCCTCCCCCCCCCCCACTTTCGACTCTTCCTCCAGTCCCCTCATTCGAAAGTCGATCAACTTTCTCATTCTCATCATCACTCTTGAGTTATTCCTATTTTCGCTTCATCCGCCCTCCTCCTCCACCCCTCCCCCTCCCCTCCCCTCCCCTCCCTTCCCTTCCCCTCCCCTCCCTTCCCACTCCACATCCCCTCCCCTCCACCCCTCCCCTCTCTTCCCCTCCCCTCCACCTCTCCCCCTCCCCTCCACCCCTCCCTCCCCTCCCCACCCCTCCCACTCCACACCCCCTTGAGTCCTCGTCAGGTCCTCACTGACTCGGGGGACTCTCTCGCATTCTCTCCCTCCTTCAGATATGCTACGAGTCCTTCACGAGCGCCTGGAGATTAGCGCTAATCTCGGCGGGGAGGATAACTCTCTCCTTTGTCTTCTTAAGCAAAAATTTGGAGACTCGAAAAAATGAGGGGAGAGGAGGGGGTAAGGGAGAGGGGAGGGGGAGGGGTAAGGGAGAGGGGAGGAGGAGGGGTAAGGGAGAGGGGAAGAGGAGGGGTAAGGGAGAGGGGAGGAGGAGGGGTAAGGGTGGGGGGGGGAGGAGGGGTAAGGGAGAGGGGAGGAGGAGGGGTAAGGGAGAGGGGAGGAGGAGGGGTAAGGGAGAGGGGTAAGGGAGAGGGGTAAGGGAGAGGGAGGGGGAGAGGGAGGGGTAAGGGAGAGGGGAGGGGAGGGGGTAAGGGAGAGGGGTGTGAGCAAGGAGGGGAGGGGGGGATTAGAGGGAGGGGGTGAAGGAGGGAAGGGGTAAGGGGAAGGGAGGGGAAGAGGGAAGGGGGAGGGGTAAAAGGGTTTGGGAGAGAGGGGGAGGAGTGGGGGGGTAAATGGGGAGGGAAGTGATAGGAAGGAGGGGGTAAGGTGTGTGTGGGGGCTGGGGGAAGGTGTCCGGGAGGGAGGGTGTGCTGAGGTCGAAGTTCTAAAAGTGTCGGCGAAAATAATAAGTGCGAACCGGAGGGAATAACCCCCTCCCCTCCCCTCCCCTCCCCTCTTCTCCCCTCCTCTCCCCTCCCCTCCCCCACCTTCCTCATCCTACACCACCCCTTACTCTCCCCCCCCACCCCACCCTTACTTACTTACCCCTCCTCCCCCTCCTTCCTCTTCCACCCCCACCACCCACCCCAGAGTACCTCCTCCACCCCTCCCCCCAACCCCCCAACCCCCCGAAGGACGCTGAGAACCTCCGCACGAGAGATTAAAACCTTTCAAAGGGTTGAGTCTTTTGTGGTCAGTCATCAGGGTGGAAAGCCGAGCGAGGCGAGGGCGAGGGGCGAGAAGGGCGATGGCCTCGTAGGGTGACTGTGGCCCACTCGACCTTAGCGACGGCGGCCCCGCGGAGACGAGACGGGGATGTAGCGAAAGTACGTGAGGCTGACCTTTTTTCTTTTTTTTTCTCATCTCGTCTCTCTCTCTCTCTCTCTCTCTCTCTCTCTCTCTCTCTCTCTCTCTCTCTCTCTCTCCCTCTCTCTCTCTCTCTCTCTCTCTCTCTCTCTCCTCTCTCTCTCTCTCTCTCTCTCTCTCTCTCTCTCTCTCTCTCTCTCTCTCTCTCTCTCTCTCTCTCTCTCTCTCTCTCTCTCTCTCTCTCTCTCTCTCTCTCTCTCTCTCTCTCTCTTCTTCCCTCCCTCCCTCCCTCCCCCCTCCTTCCTTCCCTCCTTCCTTCCTTCCCTCCCTTCCTCCCTCCCTCCCTCCCTCCCTCCCTCCCTCCCTCCCTCCCTCCCTCCCTCTCTCCCTCCCTCCCTCCCTCCCTCCCTCCCTCCCTCCTTCCTCCCCCCCCCTCCCTACCCTCCAACACCTCTTACTTCGCGCGAAGGACCCTATACTCTTAAGAGAGG
>NC_061824.1:3373480-3393480 GCF_019202785.1 Penaeus chinensis
CCTCATTCTTTTCTCCTCTCTCTCTTCCCTACTTCCCCTCTCCCTCCTTCCACTCCCTCTCCCTTCCCCACCTTCTTTCTCTTCCCCCTCCATATCCCTCTCCCACCTCCACCCACCCTCATCCTCATCCCTCTCCCACCTCCACCCACCCTCCTCCTTCTCCCCCCTCCCCCCTCCTCCTCCCTCTCCCACCTCCACCCACTCCCTCTCCCTTCCCCACCTTCTTTCTCTCCCCCCTACATATCCCTCTCCCACCTCCCCCATCCCTCTCCCTTCCCCACCTTCTTTCTCTCCCCCTCCATATCCCTCTCCCACCTCCCCCATCCTCCTCCTTCTCCCCCCATCCTCATCCCTCTCCCACCTCCCCAACCCCCATCCCTCTACCACCTCCACCTACCCCCATCCCTCTCCCACCTCCCCCATCCCTCGTCCCTCTCCCTCCCCCCCCACCCCCATCCCTCTCCCACCTCCACCCACCCTCTCCCTTCCCCCCCTTCCTCTCTCCCACACACACACACCTTCGCCAAGGACCGAGTCGGCGTGCGTAAATGTATACAATTTCCCCAAGAGCTCCTCCGTCCCCGATCTCCCTCAGCCTTAATTGAGACGTTATATATTAGCGCAAACGGGAAAGTGTAATTAGGCGAGCGGCGGCCGGGCGTTCGCAAAAGGGTGAAGGGATGTCGGATTTTTCGATTCGAGTTTCGATATTATTATTATTATTATTATTATTATTATTATTATTATTATTATTGTTGTTGTAATTATTATTATTATCATTATCATTATTATTATTTTATTATTAGTTTTATTATTATTATTATTATGATTATTATTATTATTATTATTATTATTATTACTATTACTATTATTTTAAAGGTTGATAAGAAGGGATGGGGTATAAAGAGAGAGGGAAAGAGGGAGGGAGGGAGGGAGGGAGGGAGGGAAGGAGGGAGGGAGGGAGGGAGGGAGGGAGGGAGGGAGGGAGGGAGGGAGGGAGGGAGGGAGGGAGGGAGGGAGAGAGAGAGAGACAGAGACAGAGATAGAGAGAGCGAGAGAGACAGAGATATTGTTAACACGTAAATAAGTAAGTAACAGACAAAGCGACAGTCAGTCGGCACCACCACCACCACCACCACCATCTCCATCACCATCACCCCTTTAAAATAATTCTCCGATGGCCGGTCACGAAATCTGAGGGAATACCTGGCTTCCCTTATGCGGCGACACATCGAGGGTAATTAAGCAATACAGTCTCTCTCGTGATGCAGTTCGGACAGTGTCTCTTCCGTCTCTTTCATCATTGTTTTTTTCTTTCTCTTATTCCCTTTCGTTATTCTTTTGTTTACTATTTCATCACTGATTTTTTTTTCTATTTATTCTACTTTTCCTTCTTATTATCTTTCTTCTTCTTCTTCTTCTTCTTTTTCTACTTCTTCTTTTTCTACTTCTTCTTTTTCTTCCATTACTTCTTCCTTGTCCTCTTCTTCTCCCTCTTCCGCTCTCTCTCTCTCTCTCTCTCTTCTTCCTCTCCTTCTCTTCCCATATATATCCGACGCAATTCAATAAATATCAAAACCAACTAAAAGCAAAGGTCTTCGCCATCAAAACAACGCTAAAACATAACCAACTTAACTGAAATTATCATAATCACACACATAATTTAGACCAGAGGAGAGTGTATATGATGGTATCAGAGGTTGCTCGATTCTGGGAACAATGTGCGGCAGAGGAGTAGCGGTAGTGGCGGCGGCGGAGGTGAGAGCGGTAGCGGTAGCGGCGGCGTCGGCGGTGGTGGTAGCGGTAGCGGCGGCGGCGGTGGTGGTAAGAACGGTAGCGGCGGCGGTGGTGAGAGCGGTAGCGGCGGCGGCGACGGTGGTGTAAGGTTGATGATGCGGGGATGTTGTTAGCGCCCGTATAGCGGCAGCGGCGACAGGGGTTAGGGGGTTATAGAAAATGGCTGACTGACTGATGATGATGGCGGTGTAGCGGCGGCGTGGCGTGGCGGGGATGGGGGGGGGGGGGGAGTAGTGGCGCGGCGATGGCGTAGCGGCGACTGACGTAAGGCGGCGGCGGGATTGTAATAGGAGCAACATCGGCGTTTTCCGCAAGTTTGTCCTTTCTGTAGCGGCGGCGGCGGCGGCGATGTAGTGTGTGACGGCGGCGTAGCGTGTAGCGGTAGCTTCATAGCAGCGTCACTACAGTAGCAACGTCGGCGATTTCGCTTAAAGCCCTACCGTACTCCAAAGCGGAAACCAGACCAGCGTAGCGGCAGCGGAGGTGTGGGTGGCCACGCGTAGGTAGCGGCGGCGGCGGCGGCGAAGGCGAAGGCGGCGGCGGCGGGGTGGGTGGGCCGCGGCGGGCAGGGGACGAGAGTTAAGTGTACGAGGGAGAAGTAAGAAGATAGCACTCAGCCTGCACGATGATGGTGCTTAAGTCACAGGTTCACTTTATTTTTTACAGGCGCTTCTTATTGGGTATTTGTCATCCGCTGATCATTGTGTTCAACGAGCCTACCTGGGGAGGGGGCGGGGAGGGCGAGGGGGGGTGAGGAGGGAGGGCGAGGGGGGTGGGGTGAGGGGGGAGGGCGAGGAGGGTGGGGTGAGGGGGGGAGGGCGAGGGGGGAGGGGAGAAGGGAGAGAGGGCGAGAGGGAAGAGGGGATGGGGGTGGGTTGGAGATAGAACGAGCGTAGGAGGGGGGAGGTGGAGGGGGGAGGCGGAGGGGGAGGGGAAGGAGGAGGGGAAGGAGGAGGAAGAGGAGAAGGAAGATGAGGAGGAAGAGGAGGAGGTGGAGGAGGAGGAGGAGGAGGAGGAGGAGAAAAAGAAGAAGAGGAAGAAGAAACAGGAGGAGTAAGAAGGAGGAGGAGGAGGAGAAGGAGAAAGAGAAGAGAAATATATGGCGAAACAGTAAAGAAAAGGACAAAGATATGAAAAGAGAGAATGGGTTAAAAGCGAACGTCGGGAATGAGAGAGAAAAAAGGTAAACGGAAAGGAAAATTTAAGAGAAAAATATAAGAGACACGTCATCCCAGATATGAAATTATTTGTTATTTAGAAGTCCTGTATATTCTCTTCCTCCATTCTTCCACTTCTCTCTCTCTCTCTCTCTCTCTCTCTCTCTCTCTCTCTCTCTCTCTCTCTCTCTCTCTCTCTCTCTCTCTCTCTCTCTCTTCCCTTCTCTCTCTCTCTTCCCTTCTTTCTCTCTCTCTCTCTCTCTCTCTCTCTCTCTCTCTCTCTCTCTCTCTCTCTCTCTCTTCCCTTCTCTCTCTCTCTTCCCTTCTCTCTCTCTCTCTCTCTCTCTCTCTCTCTCTCTCTCTCTCTCTCTCTCTCTCTCTCTCTCTCTCTCTCTCTCTCTTTTCCCTTCTCTCTCTCTCTCTTCCCTTCTCTCTCTCTCTCTCTCTCTCTCTCTCTCTCTCTCTCTCTCTCTCTCTCTCTCTCTCTCTCTCTCTCTCTCTCTCTCTCTCTCTCTCTCTCTCTCTCTCTCTCTCTATCTCTCTCTCTCTCTCCTTTCCTCTATATCTCTCTCCTCTCCTCTATCACTTTCCCCTTTTCTCTATCTCTCTCTCCTCCCCCTCTCTCCTTCTCCCTCTTTTTCTATCCCTCCTCATTTTTCTTTCTTTACTCCCCATCCCTCCTTCTCTCCCTCCCTTTGTCACCGGTTCTCCACGTCATCACCGCTGTTCGTGATAATAACACTCCTGGAGAACAGAGTCTTCAGAAATCTCCGGAGGACCTTGCAAGTCCATTATCTATTTTGGTCTATCAATGTACTCATCATTATCTTCTAACAACTTTTCCTCGGGATGGAATCAACACGCAAGCACACCCAGGAGCAAGCAAGAACACCCGCACACCGCCGAGAACATTTAAAAGAACAGGATCTAAGAACATCCCTCTCTCTCTCCCTCTCCCTCCCCCCCAGCCACCCTCTCCATTCCCCTGTGGTTTGAAGAACACATTCACAAATAACTCAAGTTCTCGCTGATGTTTTCATTATGTGTGTTTGGTTTGTTAATTTGTTTACGATTTGTGTATGTTTATCTCTCACTCTCGATGATATTTATAATGAGGAAATCCCATAATCATGTATGTATTGGTATGGTAATTCAAGACATCCCTTTTTTCATGGTACTTCGTGACGGCTTGGTTGGTTATCGTGGTGGCAATTCGAGCTAATTGGTTGGCTGGCGCGGAGGTTCGTGATCGCTGATTGGCGTGGTAGCATGAAATGGTTCGTCGGTGTGGTAGCTCGTGGCGGTTGCCCGGCTGGTGGTTGACTTTATCATTCGGGTGAATGGTCGGAGATTAGTCGGAGTGAGTGGCTGTGTAGTTCGGTTGACTGCCTGGCTCGGTGCTTTATTAAGTGGTTGAATGGTAGGCTGATGAGGTGGTCGAGTGACTGGATGGGTGGGTTGGTAGCGGGCTAACTGGGTGGGCGGCTGCGCAAGGTGGGCGGTTGCGCGAGGTGGGCGAGCGGGTGGGCGGCTGGACACCAGCAAGTGTGGAAATGAGAATGGGCGCGTTGCAGCGGGTCTCGCTCCAAGTCCTTAGAATAAGAAGGCCAAGTACTCTCTTATAAGGCCGTGGTATGTCCACACCGTCTGGTATCCTCACGCTAAGCGGCCGGTATGCCCACCCTAAGGTCTGGTACCCTCATAATGGGGCTGGTAACTTCCAAACATGTTAGTTAGAGCGGCGTCTCGTCGGCTTCCTCAACAATATGGTAGTTAGCTCTATACCCAGGTCGGCTACCTTTGCCTAACATTTAATCTCTCCCTCACCCATTTATCATCTATTCTAGTGAGTCCTTTTTATTCTCTACACCTTTTTATCACTTATTTCGCATGGCCATCACGCTTCTCCACAGCTCGGCCGCGAACGGCGTATCCCGCTCGGCTGGCGGTAATTGATAATTTTTACCTTACTCCCCCCGCGACAAGGGTCAATTAAGGGTGTCGGCGGGGCGGCGGGATACGCCCCTCGGCCGCCCGCGTGGTGGAGGCTGGACGCATTAATTTTCAAGGCCCAGCCCGACGGTCAAGTCTGCAGGCCCTTGTTTTCTTCGCCTTCGCATGCGTCCTTTTGTCAGCTGGTGGCGAGGGGTCTCGTCCCGGTAGATCCTCCCACTCCCGGCCGCGTCTCCTGACATCCTGTGCTCCCCGTGAGATCCTTCTGGCCGGCCTGACAGGTGGTAGCACTTGAAGCGTTCGGCGAGAGGCGGAGGGCGGCGGGGACGGGCGAGCGAGCAAGCCTAAGCCGGGGTCGGGGGCGGCGGTCGTGACGAGGCCGCGTTTACTCCAGCGCTTCGGATTGAGACGTCGGCTGTAAACAACATACTTACAGCGGGGTCCGACCCGTGCTGCTGTACCGGGTGTACCTCGTGTCGCTGTACCAGGATGATTACCACGTTGCTGTGTTGGCTCGATGTTAGCTTAGTCTGCCGGTGGGATCCTGTGTTGATTCTGTGACCTGAACATAACCACGTGTTCGAACTACCGGGATCTGTGTTGGTCTTGTCTGCCGGGACCTGTAATTTTGGCTGTACCTCGAGCCATCTCTCTTCGGTACCGGGATAAAATGTCGGGGAGGCGGTCTGAGCGCCCTCTCTTGGTACACTGGAGAATATTAACTCTAGCTTTATCAGTAAGCCTTACTTGTCGGGAATTCTTCATTTTTAATCTTTAGTTTCATAGACTCGATAAATTGCATTGCTTTAGAGGGAAAATCTCGAATTTATTTTACGTGGAGGAAACGAACGACTGAACAGAAACATGACAATAACGTACCGGAAGGCGTTACGTCATCTTACCTGGAAAGGGTTACGCTCCATCAAAATGAAATATAATACATTTCCACACACAACTCGCCTTTCCTCGGAATTCCTTAATACCTCCTACATAGATGGCAAATGTGGTTTTGTTGAAGTAAAGCCAATCCTCACGGAGTCAAGATTATACATATTTTGGTCACAGAGGAATCACGTAGGGAACATCCTGGCTAAAATATATCAGAAAAGTGATCACAATTTATACCCACATTCAACGTAAGAGATAAGAGTATTATTCCGATCAACGGGTGTTAGATCATGTAAAACACGCTGCCCTGTGGAACACTAAAACACTATTGAAAAAAAGGGGAAGACAATTTTCTTTCATTTTTAAGCCTAGAGAAGTTTGTATCAAGGTCGACATGTCATCTGCATTTCCCTTCTGTTACATTATCCTAGAACGCAACACATACAGTATAAAGGGATGGGGCAGGATACATCAAAATACCATATATTCAAACCTAAAAGAGAATTATATCAGGTTCGATACGTCTGCGGACAGTTCCCTTTTATAAAAAATATCTCAAAACACACAGCAACAGCATGAATTGAAAAATAAACCCCAACAACAATAATAATTACAATAATAACAATAATAAACATGGGAGGAAGGGGAAGAGAGGTCATAAAACCATCATATTCATAACTCCTGAACTCAAGCAAATACGTCACGGACACTATTTACCAAGCACGACCATTTTTTTTTCCACCACAACCTCACTCAACCTCTACACTGTGCTACACACCCGAACGTATCCAGATTTTCTCAACAGAAGGTGTCCTAAATTCACCCCCCCCCCTGCCCGTGTCCCATCCAGTTTCCTTGGCGTAATCACGGGCATATAAGCGAGGTCCTAAATATAGACTTAATCATATCATAAGAACTTGAAGTAAAAGGCGGATATGAACTTGTCCTGTGGTGCCTGACTTACCTCGGTCTAAAGTATTGTCGTTAATGTTTGATTATGTGTTGTTACTTAAATATTTGATTTATCTTGATTATTTATTTTCCTTGCGTTTCTTTAGAACTGTGATGTTAGGATATGGATGAAAGGAAAAGAGACGGTAATCAAGAGAGAGAGAGAGGGAGGGAGAGGGAGAGGGAGGGAGGGAGGGAGGGAGGGAGGGAGAGAGAGAGAGAGAGAGAGAGAGAGAGAGAGAGAGAGAGAGAGAGAGAGAGAGAGAGAGAGAAATAGGGAGAGAGAGAGAGACGGAGAGAGAGAGAGAGAGAGAGAGAGAGAGAGAGAAATGATAAGAACGAAAAGGAAGGTAAGAATAAGAAAACAAAACAAACAAAAAAACGAAAAATAATAAACGAAAAGAAAATACATAGATACAGGAGAGAAAAAAAAGAGGAAAAAAAAAAAGAAAAAAAAAGAAAAAAAGATCGTGGCAGATTCTCTCGAGATCAGAGCTGGCGATTCTAATCCCACTGGTCGGGGATCAGCGGCGACCGAAGGGGGGGGGCGGGGGGTGGATATAGAGGATCCAATCGCCTTAGGCCGCTGCTACTGGTGCTGGAGGAGCATTCAGACGTCCCAAAGGATTAGCCAGAATCCGCGTCCTGATTCTACCTTTGAGGTGTGTGTGTGTTGGGGAGGAGAGAAGGGAAGGTGGAGGGAGGTGGGGGCGTAAGGGAGGGGGAAGGGCGTAAGGGGGGTTGGAGGGGGTGGGCGTAAGGGAGGGTTGGAGGGGGTGGGAGTAAGGGGGGGTTGGCGTAAAGGTGGAGGGAGAGGGCGTAAGGGAGGGGGAGGGGGAAGGGGGAAAAAGGGAGGCAAGGGGGTTGGGGAAGGAGAGGGAAGTGGGAAGGGGAGGGGAACAAAGGAGGGGAGAGGAGGAGGAGGGCGTAATGGGAAAAGGGAGGGAAGGAATAGGTGTAGGAATGAAGGTAGGAATTGGGGAAAGGAAGAGGAGAGAAGGGCGAAAAAGGGGACTGAGAGGAAAGAAAAAAAAACCGGAAAAAGGGAGAAAGAGGGAAGAGAAATGGGAAATAGGGAAGAAAGCAAAGAAAGTAAGGAAACGAGGGAAGAGGGAATGGTAAGAAGGGGAAATGAAGAGGCGAGAGAGGAGACTAGGGGAGGTGGAACGGGAGGAGAGAAAGGAGATAAAGGTGGGGGGGGAGGGGTTAGAGAGGGGTAGGGAAAGGGAGGGAAGGCGCGGGAGCTACACACTTCCTTCTAGATCACATTAGCCCGGATTAGGCGCCCAGCTTATCAAAGGCCGACCAAATACAACACTAATCAGGGAGCTTTGCCGCCATTAGGCATTATCATTTTCCCTTTCTCGTCTCTTCTCTCTCTCTTTCTCTCTCTCGCCTGTACTTTCCATTCTGGTATTTCTCAAGGACGGATTTGCTCTCATTCCTGTGATTAACATATGTTCGAGTGGTTGTTTGCATATCTTATTGTTCGCACTAAGGGAATTTTTCAAAGCTTCGCACAGATTTAAACTACAGAGAGAGAGAGAAGAAATGAGACAATTTTTTTCACTGATTAAAATTCTCCTTTTTTTTCTTGTTCTTTTTCTTTTGAGGCGCAACGAAGGGAAGCTATAGAAATATTTGTTTTATTTATGAGGAGGGGGAAGGAGTTGTGATAGGAATTTTACTATGACAATATATGCTGCAGTTAACCTTGTGGAAGAATTGATGATGTTCCTGTATGTCTCTCTCTCTCTCTCAATCCAATCATCGAACAACGAACGTAACTATCAAACATAACAAACAGCCCAATTATCGAACAGCCTAACCATCGAACAGCCAACCATCGAAAAGGCCAACTATCAAACATGCCAAACAACCCAACTATCGAGCCTAACCATCGAACAGCCCAACCAGCCCAACTATCGAACATGCCAAACAGCCCAACCATCGAACACCACAACTATCGAGCAGACTAAACAACCCAACTATCGAACAGGCCAAACGACCCAGACAGCGAACAGCCCAACCATTGAACAACACAAACAGCCCAACCATCGAAAAGCCCAACCAGCCCAACTATCGAACAGGCCAAACGACCCAGGCATCGAACAGCCCAACCATCGAACAACACAAACAGCCCAACCATCGAAAAGCCCAACCAGCCCAACTATCGAACAGGCCAAACGACCCAGGCATCGAACAGCCCAACCATCGACCAACACAAACACCCCAAACCAACCCAATCTATCCCCCGGCTCTGCACTCTTTCCCCCCCCTTCCCCCCTCCCCCCACCAACCTCCCTAGCCAGCAGAGACAAGTGCATGTCCCCCACCGTTTAACCGGCTCTCCTGTCCGTTAATGACCCGCCGTCCTCGGGATAAACGGCATACTAATTACCCCCGCGCTAGCATAACCGGCGTGGCATGAGGATATTATTGCTTCACGCTTCATAAAGTGCAGCGTGACGCTCGCTCTGGGCGTACTGACTGACCTAAGGGTAAATACTCCCATGCGTATTTTGTTTAATGTTGTTTCGATTATCTTTTATTATTATTCTCTTTCTCTGTTCTGTTTGCGTCTGTTTATATATCTGTCAATCCGCCTATGTGTGTCTCTACGTATATGTCTGTTAAGAGAAAGATAATGAAGAGACGGAGGATAAGAAAATGACGAAATAACTAAAAAAAAAAAAAAAAAACAACCTCCTCAATAAATTAACACAAAAAAAAAAAAAAAAAAATTCAACCACGTCCTGCATCCTCGAAAAGGTCCAGCGGTGGCCCTCTGGTGGCGAATTCGAGAACTCCGGCTGTCGACTGTACACCTGTATGATCATCGTGGTTTTCATCAACCCGTTTCGTGGCGAGTAGAAATTAAGGCTTAGGCTACAGGTACTATCAGAGGCTCACTAATTAACCGTTTGTCTTGTATAATTATGAAAATGTAAGAAAAATAGGCAGTATCTTACGGCTGATAGTGCTAATAACTGCGTTTAGGATGAAACATGGAGAGAGTCATTGTTATTAAGATCAAAGGAACGGTGAATAAATATATAGAATATTCCAGAACGATGAATAAAAAAAGTCTGTTCTTAAAAATATCGATACTTTACCGCCATTCTTTGCACGGAATGTGTATTTTCCTCTTTAGTTATTCACTCGTTTGCCGGTCATTAATATGATTTTTAAAAATTTCTTAGTTATTGAAGGAGAGAGAGAGAGAGAGAGAGAGAGAGAGAGAGAGAGAGAGAGAGAGAGAGAGAGAGAGAGAGAGAGAGAGAGATAGAGAGAGAGAGAGAAAGGACCCCCGCCCCCCCCCCCAAAAAAAAACAAACTTTGTAATGGACGCCACTTAAGAATCCCGCGACCATTCAACCCTTAAAACGACCAAACACCCGCACACAAAAGCCACAAACGTCAGGAAGGAATGGTGCAAAATTTACTACCGGGGTTTTCCAGCGGCAAGGATCTGATGGCGACTCCTCTATCCCTGGCCTTCCTCTTGATCCATGCAATCTAGCTCCTTCGTCCTGCCCTGCCTTGCCCTGCCTTGCCCTGCCTTGCCCTGCCTTGCCCCGCCTTGCCCTGCCTTGCCCTGCCTTGCCCCGCCTTGCCCTGCCTTGGTCTTCCCCCCTCTCGTTCGCTTCCTACTGTGTCACCTCTTCCTTCCCTTCCATTGCCCCTTTCTCTTCCTACTCTAACTTGTGCCTTCCTCTCTGGATTTAGTTTTGTTTCCTTGTATTTATATCTTTCGGTTTCTTTCTATCCTACCCTTCTATCCTTCCCTTCTTTGCCCTTCCTTCTCCTATTCTATTGCCTTCTCATTCTATTCTTCCATGAATGTTTCTCTTCCTACTCTACCCTGCCCCCTTCACTCCCTGTTTTATTCTCTTTCTACCTTTCTTTCCTCCTTATCTCCCTCTTTTCCTACCCTTCGCGTCCTTCTTCCTTAACACCAGCCCTATCTCTCGTCATCTTCCTTTTCTCTTATCAGTTCTTCTTTGTTCAATTTCTCTTCCCCTATCTCGTCCTTTCGTCCTCTTCTTCCTCTGCCTCCTTCTGGCTCCTGAAAGTCCTCCTCCTCAGAAGGAAGTCTCTCTTATCCTTATTTCTTCCTCTTTTCTTGTCACTTGCTCCCACTTCAGGACGACCTCTTTGGCTGCGTCTGAGGGCAATGTGTGACCGACTTCGGACTTCTGGTTGAGTGAGAGATCGACGTCTTTGTCGTGACTGGGGTTGATGTAGGCCCGAGGCTGAAGGAAAGTTGTGCTGTTGGGGGGTTTTCGTGCCTGAAGGCGCAACTCTCTCTCTTTCTCTTTCTTTTCTCTCTATCTCTCTCTCTTTCTCTTTCTCTGTCTCTGTCTCTGTCTCTCTCTCTCTCTCTTTCTCTCTCTCTCTCTCCCTCTCGCGCTTGTATATCTAATTTGACCTTCTCAATAATCCATATTCTTTCTCCTCGTCTCCCCTACTTACTCCACCCCTTCCCCCACCCCACCCCCCACTCCTCCTTCACCTATATCCCTCTTCGTCTCTCTCCCTCTCTCCTTCGAGCGTGACCCCAGCGTGCAGGGACCTCTCGCACGCCGGTGGTGGCCCTCGACCCCCGTGATTAAAAAGCAGGTAAGTTACGGTATGAAGTTGTAAACCAACCTTGGCTTCTCGCTCCTCCGGGTCTCTCCCTAAACCGCCCTGGGGAAGATGGCTCGTAAAAGACGAGTCTTGTGTTTCCATCAAGACTGTGAAATGAATGTAAAGTCGAAGAGGCAGAGTGTTTTTTTTTTTTTTTTTTTTTTTTTTGGGGGGGGGGGTTAAGGAAGGGGTTGTTTGGTTTTCTTTCGGATTTTTTTTTTTCTATTTTTATTTTTTAGTCTATTCTGTTTTTCCGTATCTTTCTTGTTTTATTTTATTTTCCATGTTTCCCTATTCTCTTCGTTTTTTTTTTTTTGTTTGTTTAATATTTCGCTTTTATATTTATGTTACTTTTGTTTAATTTTCCTTTTTTATTCATTTTTTTCTTTCTTTCTTTCATTTTACTTTTCTTTTTCCATTTCCTTTCTCCTCTTTTCCTTTCCTTTGATCTTCCTTCCTTCTGTCTTCCTGCCTTGACCTTTTCCCTCTTCTCTTCCTTCTTTCCTTCCGTTTTTCTCCACCTATTTCTTCCTTCCTCTTCTCCCTCCTTTCCAACTCCTCCATATTTTCGCTATTTCCATCTTCCACCTCCTCTCCCTCCTTCTCCTCCACTTCCTCCTTCTCCATCTACCACCATCACCACACCACCACCTCCTCCTTCTCCCCCTCTTCTCCTCCTCCTCCTCCCCAATCTCCACCACCACCACCTCCTCCCCAACCTTCTCCTCCTCCCCAACCTCCTCCTCCTCCTCCTTCTCTTCTTCTTCTTCTTCTTCTTCTTCTTCTTCTTCTTCTTCTTCTTCTTCTTCTTCTTCTTCTTCTTCTTCTTCTTCTTCTTCTTCTTCCTCCTCCTCCTCCTCCTCCTCCTCCTCCTCCTCCTTCTCCTCCTCCTCCTCCTCCTCCTCCTCCTCCTCCTTCTCCTCCTCTTCCTCCTCCTCCTCCGTCAGGCAAACTCCACCGTCGCCAGTGAGTGGCCGTCAGAGGCACTCGCGCGGATCAAGTTCCACGACGGCCGTTTTATGCACCGTCCTTGGGAAGGGAGGAAGGGAGGGGGGAAAGGCAGGAGAGGGGAGGGGAAAGGGGTGGGTGGGGGGGAAGAGGTTGGGAGACGGGGGTAGGGGAAAAGGTAGAGGAGAAGGGGGGAGGGAGGTAGAGGAGAGGGGAGAATGGAAGGGAGAAGGGGGGGACGGTTGGAAGGATGGGAGGGGTAGGAGGGGGAGTGGGGTGGGGGAGGGTTGGGGGTATTCGTGGAAGGGAGAGGAGAAGGGAAGAAGGGTAGGAGGGAGGGAAGAGGGGGAAGGAGGGGAGGGGGGAGAGCTGGTAGGAGGGGGAGCTTGGCCAATAAACGTGATAACATCTTGATAAAGTTGCCGATATGTCAACTTGAGAAAATTATGTGTTTGTTGTGTTATTTTACATTAATCATAAAAAAGAAGATTAGGTGGATGGGGTGAACTGAACAATTTTATCATATATATTTTTTTTCATTCCTCTCTCTTTCTCATTTTCGTTTTATATACATACATGCATGAGTGTGTGTGTGTGTGTGTAAATATAATATAAAGAATATAATTGTTATTTTCATCTCTCTCTCTCTCTCTCTCTCTCTCTCTCTCTCTCTCTCTCTCTCTCCCTCCCTCCCTCCCTCCCTCCCTCCCTCCCTCCCTTCCTCCCTTCCTCCCTTCCTCCCTTCCTCCCTCCCTCCCTCCCTCCTTCCCTCCCTCCTCCCCTCCTCCCCTCCTCCCCTCCTCCCCTCCTCCCCTCCTTCTCTCTCCCTATCTCTCTCTTGCTTTATATACATATATTCCCTGATTTTTTCAATTCCTTTTCTTTTCTATTCTTCTTAGATATCCCTGGCGAGGGACTGTGACGGACATGTGGTAATTTCATGGGTCAATTCTTAAAAAAAAAAAAAAAAAAAAAAGTGAAAATGTCTTTTTGAAAAGTTGATTTTCTTCTGTGGCGAGGAAACGCTGAGAAATTTTTGCTTCATTTTAATGCAGATAAGATACATTTTTTTTTTTTCGTTATACAAGAAGAAAAATATAAATTAAGTTCAGGTTTCATATTCCTGGTATTTTGATATGGAAAAAAATAATATATAAAAAATCTATTCCGTTGAGAATTATATAAGTAACAATTACAAGGGGAAAAAAATCTAACAAACGTCTTTAAAAGCTAAATGTAATTGGCATGTATAAAGCAAATGAAATGAATAAAAATGAAAAGAACGAAGTGCAAACCACAAAAGAAATGATCCTTCCAATCTTGCTCACAAAAATTACATATCATTTCATAATTTCACGAGATCTAAGTTTATCCCCAAAAATCGCTATGCTCAAGAGCGAAAGAATTTTGGGGAAAATAAAATTAAAGGGAAGAAGAATTTAAGCTTGCCTCGCACACAGAGACACACACGCACACGCACAGTCGCACACGCACTCAAGGTCTATATAAATACTTATATAGACCTTGCACGCACACACACACACACGCACACGAACATGCAAGCACGCACGCACGCGCACGCACACATGCACGCACGCGCACGCACGCACACATGCATACGAACACGCAAGCACGCACACACACACACAGACACGCGCGCGCGCGTGCGCGTGCGAGCATATATATATATATACATACATATATACACATATGTATATATATATATATATATATATATATATGCATATATATATATATGTATATGTATATGTATATATAGAGAGAGAGAGAGAGAGAGAGAAATAGATGGGTAGACTGATGGACAGAGGGGTAGATAGACAGAGACATTATATATGCACATATGGACGCACACATATTGCATTCTCTCTTCTTTCTTATTGGCAACAGACACACACAAATGACCTCACCATCGCCAGTCTCTCAAAATTTCCTTCAAGCAACAGGCTTAGCAATTTTTCATCTACCCCCCCCCCCCCTAAGGTAAATATCTACCCCCCTCCCTACCCTACCTCCCCCTTCCCCCTACCCTATTTCCTCCTCCTCCCTTCCCCTCCCTTCTCCCCTACTCTATCTCCCCTTTCCCCCTACCTTATATCTCCCTTTCCCCTCCCTTCTCCTACCCTATCTCCCCCTACCCTCCCCCTCCTTCCCCCTACCCTCCCTTCTTTCCCCCTACCCTCCCCTTTTTCCCCCTTCTTCCCCCTACCCTCCCCTTCTTCCCCCTACCCTCCCCTCCTTCCCCCTCCCCTCCCCTCCTTCCCCCTCCCCTCCCCTCCTTCCCCCTCCCCTCCCCTCCTTCCCCCTACCCTCCCCTCCTTCCCCCTCCCCCTTCTTCCCCCTACCCCTCCCCCCCTCCTTCCCCTATCTCCCTCTACTTTTCGCTTTGGCTGTAAATACAGAAAGTCTCATGCGTCACTGTGATTACACTCAAAGCTCTGTGATTATATTCAAATTAGCCATGATATTCCGAGCCTTAAGTACTGATAAGAGAGGCGTAATTTGGAGATAAGAATCTGGCCGATGATAAACGCTCGGCGCTGCGTCGTTGTCGGCGGCGAAGGAGGGGAGGGGAGGGGGGGGGGAGAACAGCTGATCGCGCATCGTCGGTTATTGTTCCGAGTTACATCTTGTTCCGTCTTCTCTCCTCCTCCTCCTCCTCCTCCTCCTCCTCCTCCTCCTCCTCCTCCTCCTCTTCCTCTTCCTCCTCCTCTTCCTCCTCCTCTTACTCCTTCTTCTTCTCCTTCTCCTTCTCCTTCTCCTTCTTCTTCTTCTTCTTCTTCTTCTTCTTCTTCTTCTCCTCCTCCTCCTCCTCCTCCTCCTCCTCCTCCTCCTCCTCCTCCTCCTCCTCCTCCTCCACCTCCACCTCCTCCTCCACCTCCTCCTCCTCTTCCTCCTCCTCCTCCTCCTCTTCTTCTTCTTCTTCTTCTTCTTCTTCTTCTTCTTCTTCTTCTTCTTCTTCTTCTTCTTCTTCTTCTTCTTCTTCTTCTTCTTCTTCTTCTTCCTTCTCCTCCTCCTCCTCCTCCTCTTCTTCTTCTTCTTCTTCTTCTTCTTCTTCTTCTTCTTCTTCTTCTTCTTCTTCTTCTTCTTCTTCTTCTTCTTCTTCTTCTTCCTTCTCCTCCTCCTCCTGCCCTTCATACGTTTCATTTCTTTGTCTTTGTTTTTATAATCAATACCGTGGATTTTTTTTATTTATTTTTACTTTTCATCTTCTCTTTCTCATCTTCATTTTCCTAGGATAATGAAAATATAATGGTAACAATAGTAATAATCATAATAATAATTATTATTATATTATCATCATTGTTACAATAATAATAGTGGTAATAATTATTATTATCATTATCATTATAGTGATAATAATAATAATTTATTGTTATTATTATTGTTGTTATTATTGCCTTGCTTCCTTCTCTTTCTTCCTCTTCCTTTCCCTTGCTTTTCTTCCTGCTGCTCCTTCTCCTTCTCTTTCTTTTCTTCCTTCCCCTTGCCTTTCTTCCTTCTCCTCTTCCTTCTTCCTCTTCCCTTTCGCCGCCTTTACGCGTAATGTAAACGGGGAATGAAGAGAACCCTTCGGCGAGCAGAGCGGAAGGGGCGAGGGATAGAGTCATAAAGGGCATCGGGCCGAGCGCGGAGTGCGGCCGCCCTGACCCGAGATGCCGTAACTGTTCCTCGCCTAAATCTTAACTTTATTGATGATCTTATTGGCCGCCCATCCCGCGCGCATCAAAGGCATATGCGGCGGCGGGCGGCGACGGAGACCTCAGCGCGGGGCGAAGAGGTGCTCCGGCGACCGAGGCGACTTCTCTGTTCTTTTTCCTTCGCAAGGTCGTTGTCCCGCCGCCGCCGCCGCTGCCTTTGGGATCTCGGAGTCGTTCGGCCCCGAGGTCCGCGCCGACAAATAATCCGGTCGGCGACGTCTCCGAAGTCGGAAACAAAGTCCGGTAATTATGGCTGGCGTCGCGAGGGAGGCTGGCGAGCGTGGTGCGGCGTGGAGGATAGTCCCTTAATCCTTCCCTGGGCGAGGTGACCCTCCCGTGCGGCGCCGCGTCCGGACCCGCGCACCCGCCCCGCCATGTGCTCCTCGGGGACGCCATCGCGCGAGGCCCGCGGGATGCCGCTGCCTCCGATGCAATCTAAAACATTCTATTACTGCAAGCGAGTCTCTCAGCGCCGTCATTGATCTTCGTTCGTTCAAGGAAAAGTTCTAAAGCGTGCCAAAGCCAGCGACGCGGGTCTGAACGTCCCGCAAGAGGCCCGCCTGTGCTCACGATTTCGCGATGCTTTGTAAGTGCAGCGCTGATGGCTGATAAGACACGGCAACTCACGAGCTCCGCCCAACGAGGCGCATGCGCTGCCACCCACTCAGCGAGCATCACCGCCGCTCATCTCTTGACATCCCCCTCGAAAACATCGGCTTTATCTGTCCCCCGATGCGACGCGCGGATCGGAAAACGCCGCCCCTGCCCTGCCCCCGCCCGCAGCCGCCCCCGAGGGCCCCGGGCCGCGCCGCCTGGAGGATAATTTGGCCGTAATGCTGACTGAGTGCGGAGGGGCGCGAGGGCCGCTGTGTTCCCCGAGAGAAGAATTGAGATATTGTTCTGCTACAAAGGACCGTAATGGGATAAACTCGTACATGGAGGGATTATCACTGACGGGGGTACTATGACAGGGTATGTTGGGTGGGTATCTGTGATGTATTGACTCGGGACGCGGCTCGACAATCAGTTTATGCCGTGCTTGCTGTGTTTATTTTTGCATATGCAAAGCAACTACATTGAGGATTAGGTTATATGGCCCATGCGGTATGTACGTATAAACACACGTACACACATGCGAATGTACGCTTACGCAGATGTACACATATGCGCGCGCGATTTATCAAGGATTTTGATTTTTTTTTTTTCAATTAACTATTTTTGAAGGTGGCTCTAGCAGACAATCTTATAAAAATATATATTAAAAATAAAAGTAAATATACAAATAATGAAGTAAAATAAAAAATAATCTTTATATATATTTTTTTTACCACGAATATTAATGCACGTATTTCCTAAAAAGATAACTAACTCCGTCTTCTGAGACCCTTTAAGAAATTTCACTTTTGGAAGATTCTAATTTCGCACAAAAAAAAAAAAAAAAAAAAAAATTCGAGGTCCCTTATTCGTAAATTTGATTTAAAGATCAGGAGATCAATATATGTTGTGGTTTCTGGCATCTTTCTAATTAATCTGATTGATCGATTAAATCACTTTTACTTACTCTGAATCAGTGATTAAGGAGACTCACCTGCAAAAAAGAAAAAAATATTATTAGAATGATGAGAGAGAGAGAGAGAGAGAGAGAGAGAGAGAGAGAGAGAGAGAGAGAGAGAGAGAGAGAGAGAGAGAGAGAGAGAGAGGGGAGAGCATCCTCGTATGCAGTCATATAAGAATGAAGTGTACAGATAATAATAATAGTAATGGAAATTATTATAACAATAACGATATTAATAATAGTAATAATAACAATAGTAATGGTAATAATAACAATAGTAAAGCTACTACTAATATGAATTGTAATAAAAATAATAATATTGACAATAATAATAATAATAATAATACTAAAAGCGATAATAATGATAATGATAAATAATAATGATAATCATAATAATTATAATGATAATGATGATGATAACAATAATAAAAATAATAACAATGATTAAAACAATAACAATAATAATAATAATAACAAAAATAATAATGATAATGATAATAATAATAATAATAACAATAATAATAATAATAATAATAATAATAATAATAATATAATACAAGACTAATGATAATATTAATAATAATAATGATAATAATAATGATAATAATAATAATAATAATAATAATAATAATAATAATAATAATAATAATGATAATGATAATAATAACAATAATATTAATATAATTAATGAAAATAACAAAAATAACAATAAAAATAATAATTATATCAATAATAATATTAAGAGAGAGAGAGAGAGAGAGAGAGAGAGAGAGAGAGAGAGAGAGAGAGAGAGAGAGAGAGAGAGAGAGAGAGAGAGAGAGCTAAAGCGAAATGAAGAGAAGAGAGAGACAGAAAGCGAACGAGAAGAGAAGAGACACACAGCGAAAGAAAGAGAAGAGGATAGAAAGAGAAAAGAGAGAGGAGAGAGAATAACCACCAGCCAGAGAAGACGAAAGAGGAACCAGAGGCAAACAAGCAACTGATTCAAAGCTATTCAAATGATTACAGCCATTAGACGCACGCTCGTTTAGCCTGCAAACTGACGGCGCATTTTAATTGTTGTCTTCATTATAAATAAAGCTGCAATAAATTTCCGACAATTATAACTGCGCCTCACCACCCCTCTCTCCCTCTCTCCCTCCCTCCCTCCCTCCCTCCCTCCTCGGTATCTCCTTCCCTCCCTCCCTCATCTCCCCTTCCTCCTATTCTCTCGTTCTTGATCTCACATTCTTTCTTTCTTCCTTCCTTCCTTCCTTCCTTCCCTTCCTTGTCTCTTCCTCTTCCTCCTTCTCTCCCCCCTTCTTTCTTCCTCTTACTCTCTTCTTCTCCCTTTTACTCCTTAACCCACCCCCTCTCCTTCATCTCCCTCTCCTTCTCTTTACCTTCCCCCCCCCCTTGCCCACTTCTCCATCCCTCTCCAGCATTATCTCCCCCCACTCCTCCCCCCTCTTCCCCCCCTCCTCCCCACCTCTTCTCCCCCTCCTCCCCACCTCTTCTCCCCCCCTCCCAAACAACCATCACAGAAGTGGTCGCCGGATCATCAACCTCGTTCCGAATGCCCGGATGTAGATGGCGTGCATAGAGAAAGCCGTCCATTTGTAGCACAAAGGTTGTTTACCTGTAAAGTGTATACAGTGTGTGTTTGTATGTGTGTGTGGGTGTAGGTGGGTGGGTGGGTGTAGGTGGGTGAGTGGGTTGGTGAGTGGGTAGGTATACAGGGGTATGTGCATATGTGTTGTGTTGTGTTGTGTTGTGTTGTGTTGTGTTGTGCTGTGTGTGTGTGTGTGTGTGTGTGTTTGTGTGTGTGTGTGTGTGTGTGTGTGTGTGTGTGTGTGTGTGTGTGTGTGTGTGTGTGTGTGTGTGTGTGTGTGTGTGTGTGTGTCCTTGCATGTGCTTCAACCACGAGAATTCACCTGCAAATCCCCCCCTCCCCCCCCACCCACCTCCCTACCGGCACCACCTGGTTCCTCACGCCCACCTGAGGGAACCATCTCACCCTTCCATCTGCCGGCAGGTCACGCCCAGCCGGGAGGGTCACGCCTGGAGTCAAGGTCAAAGGTCAAGGTCAAATTTACAGGTTATTCCCCGCCAAAATTGTTTTTCCTCGCTCTTCTTCAGGAGAAAGAAAACGAAAGAGAAAAAGAAGATGGAATAAAAAAAAAAAAAAAAAGGAAAAAAAGGTAATTCCACGAAGAATATTTACGTGAAAAAAATATGATACCGTCTTAGCATAATCTAAGGTCACGTGGCTGTCACTCGTAAGATAGACAGTCGGAAGATAGACAGAACCGAAGGAGCCGCAGTTAAGGAAATGGCCACAACGACACAAAAGACCGAGCCACGTTGCCTTAGAGGGCGCTGGCAAAAGGCACTAACTACGCTGTAAAAGGAGGCGAAAGG
>NC_061824.1:3395980-3400980 GCF_019202785.1 Penaeus chinensis
TATTCAATCGACAAACCAACTTTACCATAAAAAAAAAAAAATACCTTTGACTTCAAATCCAAATCGTACCCCCCCAAAACACACACACACACACACCCACACACACAAACACACACACACAAACAACCAAACACACACAAACACACACACAGACACACACACACTCACACAAACACACACAAACAACCAAACACACATATACATAAATCAACTCCTATTTTCCAGAATCGAGAACCCTTTCCCGCACTGTATAAACCTTCAATAGAAATTAACATGTTGTTCCTTCCCTCACCCTCTTAGTATAAGGTTGCCTCGACTGGCATGCAAATGTGTGACTAAGGGCGTGCTTGCAATATCGAGCAACCTAACAACAGCAATAGTAATTTCACGGGAATGACGTTTACTTTGTCCTGAAGTTCATAAAAAAAGGTTATAAATGCGGTGTTGATATGCAAATAAGTGGGTATTTTTATGGTCGTGTGTGTGATGTGATTTTTGAAATTATATTGTTTTATGCTTAACTCAACTTTGTGTAATTTATTTGTTTATAGTAAAACTCAAAAGAAAAGAAAATAAAAGAAAAATATGTAAACTGCAAAGATAAAAAATATATAAAAGATTTAAATGATATAAAAAGAAAGAAAGAGAGAGAGAAAAAAATAAAAATACGATGAAACAAAGCAACAACTAAAAGAAATAAGCAAATAAATACGGAAGTCAAAATAAAAAACGAAAACGAAGAAAAATAAATGTAAGATAAAACAAAACTAAAACATTTAAAAAACGAAAACACAAAAAAATAAATACACAAGAATACATTTCAAGAAAACGAAAACAAACAAATAAATAAGTAAACAAATCAAAACCAACAAACGAAATAAAACAACAAAACACGGAAACAAACAAACAAAAAAAAAACAGAAAACAACAAAATACGACAAGAACAGACAGTAAGCCTGTTTCTCCCTCGTCATTTCTCGCAAGATCTCGCGTCATAACAAGGACAAAACAATGACAAAAAAAATCAAAACAATGAACAAAACAAAATAAGATATAATAAATGGAATAAAAAGGGAAAACAATAAAACGAAACAAAAAAAACAAGTAAAACAACAGAAAACGAACAAAAACAAACAAGTAAAACAACAGAAAACGAAAACAAACAAAAACTTAACAATTAAAACAATTAAAAAGCCGAAACCTAACAAACAAACAAAAGAAAATCAAGTAAAATGGCATGACAATAATAATAATAATAATAACAATAATCATGATAATAACAATAACAATAATAATAATAATAACAATAACAATAATAATAATAATAATAAAAATAATAATTATGATAATAACAGTAACAATAATAATAATAATAATAATAATAATAATAATAATAATAATAACAATAATAATAACAACAATAATAATAATTGTTTAGCCTCCCTCGGCTCGCTTCGCCTTCAACGTCATGTCTAGCGTCATCTGTCGGCGTAATTGCCAAGCACAAGGAACTCGAACTTTACTTCTTGCTTACTTACTTACTTACTTATTTTTTCTATATTTTAATTGCCAAGCACGAGGCCCTGGAACTTTAATTCTTACTTATATTCTTACTTACTTACTTACTTCTTTACTTTACTTCTCGTCGGGTCCAAACCTGTCGTCTTGAAATCTCTTCTTCAATCTTGTTACGTGTTTTATTCTCATTTTGTTTTAGATTTCCACCATTATAAGTTTCTATTTTTATTCTTCTTCTTCTCTTCCTCTGTTTCTGTCTATTTTATTATATTATTAGTCGTATCTTTCTCTATGTTTGCTATTTTTATTTATTCATTTTTTTTTTTACTTTGTTACACTTTCTTCTCTCTTGCTTCCTTCGCCCCCCCCCCCCCCTTTCTTTTCGTTCCCCTTTTTTCCCCTTTCATTTTCCCTCTTTCCTTCTCTTATTTGAGAGTTGAAAATAACTATTTTGAATACCATCGGTCAACGCTTTCCAACCCGGATATATATATATATATATATATATATATATATATATATATATATATATATCTTTGCATTCCAGGTCAGACTGAAGATTTTTTTTTGTAACTTTTTTTTTTGTTTTCTTTTTTATAGCATATTGCGGTGCGGTAAGTAAACCTAACAAGAGAAATTAGTTCCACCTTCTTTCCTCTGTATAATTTATTTTAAATTTTGGTCTACCGAGATACTTGTATCACACCCACACAAATGACCATGTGAAATACACTCTTATGTGTGAATGAGTTTTGCATGTGTGTGTGTGTGTGAGTGTGTGTGTGTGTGTGTGTGTGTGTGTGTGTGTGTGTGTGTGTGTGTGTGTGTGTGTGCGCGCGCGTGCGTGTGTAGTTGAACGTGTACGTACGCGTACAATATGTATGTGCGTGTAATTGCATGTACGTGTGTGGATGCATATGCAGGTGCGTGTAAGTCTACATGTGCATATATGGACATGAGAGTGTACATGACTGTGAAAGCACATGTGCGTGTATATATGCATATGCACATGTGAGTGTGCATGCATGTGCACGTACGTGTGCGTGTGCATGTCTGTGCATGTACATGCGCGTGTCCATGTATGTATCTGTACATGTGCGTGTGTGGATCTTCATATCTCGTCCTGATTAATTCAAGAAATTAGAAAGGCAATTTAGCTGACGCTGTGAATGGCATATTAAGCATGTCATCAATTTAGATGCACATCCATGCTCATCACTCAGCCCTCGTCTCAGCTGAGCCAAACTCCATTTTAAACTCCTTGTAGTGACTTGTTTTTTTCCTTTCAAGCCCATTCTTAATGAGCTTAAATGTCTGCAGGGAATAGACGACTGAAATTCTATATACACATGAAATATATGATACTGAAATTTCATACTTTTTTTTTTCGATTTCAACAAGGCTAATGGACAGCAAGTCCTAAATCTATTTTGTTATTTTCCTTTTTTTTTTCTTCTTCTTTTATTAACCGTCTTCTGATGACCACAGGCAAGCAAACCTGATTACAAATAACAGATTTCAGTCGAGAATATTTGCATGATTATCTTATAAAGTTCCTGTATAAACTCCTACTTATTCTTCTTTTGTCTTTCCGTCGGACTTTGAACTATAGACGAAAGAACTTTAAAAAGCGTTAGTTTTTTGTTTTAAAGCGAGATTGAAGGATCTGAATCTGCTTTAAGGAACTGAGCGTATGTTTGTGCGTGGCTGTGGCTTGCTTTTAGGAATATAAGTGGGTTTTTTTAGTGTGTTATTAAGATGTTTAAATGCTTGTTTTGCCGTGCTTTCAGACATGCTTTAGTCCGTCGTCCACAACAATAACCAACTAACCACTTAAGCTCACAATACCAAAAGTTGGAGGTGGAGAAAGAGGAGAAAAAGGAGGAGGAGGAGGAGGAGGAGGAGGAGGAGGAGGAGGAAGAAGAGAAGGAGGAGGAGGAAGAGGAGGAAGAGGAGGATGAGGAGAAGGAGGAGGAGGAGGCAACAGACCGGCCTCGAACGTCTCAGCACCATGTCGCCGTTTCCCTGCTCGCTGACCTCGTTCTCTCGCGTTTGTTTTCTCTCTTTTTCTCTCTTTTTCCCTTTGTGTTTGTTCGTCTTTTTTATGTGTTTTCTATTTATCTATTTATGGTGTTTATTCTTGTCGTTGTTTTATTTCTAATTCTTTATTTTTTTTCTCTTCGTTTCTCTTTTGCTTGCTTCTCTCTCTCTCTCCCCCCCCCCCCCCTCTCTCTCTCTCTCTCTCTCTCTCTCTCTCTCTCTCTCTCTCTCTCTCTCTTTCTCTCTCTCTCTCTTATTCGCTTTTACTACTTCGCTCTCTTTTCTTTTCTCTTTCACTATCCCGCTTTCCAATAAGATATATGACCTCGTTTTTTCTTCTATATTTTTACCTCACTTTCTTGATTTATTTACAATTACTCCCTTCTCCTCCCCCTCCCCCTCCCCTTCCCCCTCCCCCTCCTCCTCCACCTCCTCCTCCTCCTCCTCCCCCTCCCCCTCCCCCTTTCCCTCCCCCTCCCCCTCCCCCTCCTCCACCACCTCCTCCACCTCTCCTTCCACCTCCCCCTCCATTCCCCATCACCCATTCAAAAGCCAAAGTATGTGTCAACCGGAGCTCGAACATCAACCTCTCTGATACACTCTTTATTCACCCTTGACAAGCGTGGCACACTCTTACATCTTATTCTACGCCGAGTGTTTGAACCGCCGTCACAGATAAATCATTACCCCGATTGTGAGATCTAAAGCCAAGTTGTCAGCCATTCGGACGCAGAATTGGCCCCGAAGGCGATGGCGGTGAGGGGGGGGAGGGGGGGAGGGAGCGAGGGAGGGTGAGGGGTGGGGGAGGGGGAGGGGGGGTGGGGTGAGGGGGTGAGGGAGGGTGAGGGGGTGAGGGAGTGTGAGGGGGTGAGGGAGTGTGAGGGGGTGAGGGAGGGAGGGTAAGGGGATGAATGAGGGAGGGTAAGGGAGGGAGGGAGCTAGGGAGGGTAAGAGGGTGAGAGAGAGAGGGTAAGGGAGGAAAGAAGGGAGGAAGGGAGGGAGGGTGAGGGAGGGATGGAGGGTGGGTAAGGGAGTGAGGGAGGGAGGGTAAGGGAGTGAGGGAGGGAAAGAGGGAGGGAGGGAGGGTAAGGGGGGGAGGGAGGGAGGGTAAGGGGTAAGGGAGGGTAGGGAGGGAGGGAGAGTGGGTAAGGAAGGAATGAGGGAGGGTAAGAGGGATTGTAGGCGGAGAGGAAGGTGAGTGAGGAGAGGAATGGGGTAAGGCGAGATTAGGATAGGCAAAGGAAAAAGGGGCAAGAAAATAGGGAAGGAGGAGGGCGAAGAAAGAAGGAAGAGGAGGGGGGGGGGAGGAGGGAGGATGGACAACGGGGGAAGGTAAAGGAGGAAGGGGGGGAGGAGGAGGAGGAGGGAGGGGAGAGGGGAGGGTAGAGCAGCTTCATTAAGGTGACCGCGTAATTTGAGAAAAGTTTTAGGTCCGTAAGCCC
>NC_061824.1:3410980-3413480 GCF_019202785.1 Penaeus chinensis
TTTTTTTTTTTTTTTTTTCCCCGTATTCCTCTCTGGCTGGTCTTCTCCTGGCTGCCGTTATCTCCTCTTTTGTTTTTGGGCCTTTTTTATTTTTTTTCTTTTCTCTGTTTTTTTTTTTTTCACCTTTTCTTTTCTCTTCCCCTTTTAGTGTCTATTTATTAAAATCATAATATGTGTCAATCACAAGGCGTAGCCCTAAATCCTTAACCCTTTTGGAGAGAAAGAGGGAGAGCGAGAGAGATGAAAACAATTTGACCATTTCGTTTTTTGTTTTTGTTTTTTTATTTTTTTGTCTTTTTTTTGTTCCTTTTTCCCATCATTTTGTAAAAAAACCCTTTTTATTTTATCAGTAGGTTCTATTGCTTCTCTTTTATTCTTCTTTCGGCACCCTCTCTTGCCTCGTTCCTTCTTCCTCACCCTCTCTCCACCTTCTTTCTTTTTTCCTTTTCCCCTTTCCTTCCCCTTTTCCCGCCCTTCTCTTCCCTTTTTTTACCCCAAAACCCCCTCTCCATACCATTCTTAAATATCCTTCTCTCCACCCTCTCCGCCCCTCCTACTAGCCGCCCCCCCCCCCCCCCCCGGCTCTAGAATTCCCTACAACCTCCGTCCCTCCATAACAACGACAATAACCTTTCAAACAAAAATTACAACCTCATAACAAATAACATATAGCATATAATCAGAGTGGAGGGAAGGGGAGGGGGAGGAAGGGATGTGTGGGGTGGGTGGGGGAAGGGTAGAGGTGGGGCGAGGGTAGAGGTGGGGCGAGGGTAGAGGTGGGGGGGATGGGGTTTGGGGGGAGGGTAGAGGAGGGGAAAACGGAAAAGGGGGTGGGTGAGGGGGGGAGATGGGGGGAGGGTAGAGGTAAGGGGAGGGTAGAGGTGGGGGGAAGGGAAGAGAGGGGGGGGAAGGGGTGTGGGGGGGGGGGTGGGGAAGCGGTCCTACAGGAAATCAAGCATCGGATGTTAGTGATTTATGACACCATAAGGACGGGTCTCGCGTTGATGTATAGTTGCTTTAAGATTAGGTTACCGGTAATGATGCAAGCTAACTGCACGAGAGGATGGCAGTGACTTATAGTTATTTCCCGGCAGGCTGAAGGAGGGACAGGAGAGTAGCGGAGGAATATCTGCTTTTTTTCTCTCTCTCTCTCTGTCTATTAGTCTGTTTGTCTGTCTGTTGCTCTCTGTTTCTTTGAATGTGTGCCTGTCTCTTACTGTCTTTCTTTATCTTTCTTTGTTTGTGTATCTCTGTGTATCTCTGTCTCTTGCTTTTTCTCCATTTCTGTCTGTCTGTCTGTTTGTCTGTCAGTCAGTCAATCAAGCAGTCAGTCTGTCCCTCCCTCCTTTTCTCTTTCTGTCTCTCTCCCTCCCTCTCTCCCACCCTCCTTCTCTCCCTCTCTCCCACCCTCCTTCTCTCCCTCTCTCTCACCCTCCTTCTCTCCCTCTCTCCTACCCTCCTTCTTTCCCTCCCACCCACCCCCCTTCCCTCTCTCTCCCAACCACCCTCCTTCCCTCTCCCTCCCTCCCACCCTCCTTCTCGCCCTCTCTCCCTTTCTCCTTCTCTCCCTCCCACCCACCCTCCTTCCCTCCCTCTCTCTCTCACTCTCTCCCTCCCTCCCTTCCTCCTTCCCTCTCCCTCCCTCTCTCTCTCTCCCTCCCTCCCTCCCTCTCTCCCTCTCTCTCTCTCTCTCTCTCTCTCTCTCTCTCTCTCTCTCTCTCTCTCTCTCACAGGTCGGCGGCGGTGTCAGTCCCCACAGTGTAAACAGAGCGACGGGGCGAAGGTTCGAGACGGGCCTCATCCGCGAGCTTGTTTGTATAATTTAGTGTTCACCCGTTCGCACCCCCGCCCCCCCTTCCCCCCCGCCGACCAGCACCGACTACGGCCAAACTCCTGTTGACTCAAGATTAACATTAGAATCTGTTCTTCCTCTTCTTCTGTCTGTTTGTCTGTCTGTGTTTGTGTCTGTCTGTCTCTGTCTCTGTTTTTTCTCTCTCTTCTCTCTCTCTCTCCTCTCTCTCTCTCTCTCTCTCTCTCTCTCTCTCTCTCTCTCTCTCTCTCTCTCTCTCTCTCTCTCTCTCTCTTTCTCTCTCTCTACCTCCCTCCCTCCTCCTTTCCCTCCCTCTTTACCCCTCCACTTCCCTCCCCACCCTCCCTTCCTTCCTTCCCTCCTCTCTCTCCTCCTCATCTTCAGATCTCCCACTTCTCTCCTTCTTTCTTTTTTTTCTATTCCTTTCTTCCCCCGGCCAAGATCCACAAGCTAATAAAATGTAAATGATGCATTCCTGGTGGGCAGCCATCACACCTCCACACGTGAGTCGGCGCGAGGGAGCGCAGATTGGCTAAGGAAGGGAGGAGGAAGGAGAGAAGATGAAGAAGAAGAGAAAGTTGGAAGAAGAAGAAGGAGAAGAAAAACAAGAAGAAGAAGAGGAAGAAGAAGAAGGAGGAGGAGGAGGAGGAGGAGGAGGATAGAATAATAATAATAATAATAATAAGAAGG
>NC_061824.1:3418480-3428480 GCF_019202785.1 Penaeus chinensis
TATTTTCATTATTTTTTTCCTTCTTGGATTTCTCAACTCGTTATTTCAACAATATTAAATTGATTCTATCAGTCTACAACCCCATCCAATTATTATTATCATTTTTTTTTATCACTGTACCACTTAAATTCTAAAATATTCACTCTATTTCCATTCAACGCACACTCTCCCGTCTTCCTGTTTTTCTCGGGTCACTTCTAAGCACCGGAGTTTCGTCAATGACAAATGAAACGAATTATGTAAATAAGTGAGTCACAAATAAATCAAAACATGCAAGAAGGGAAGAGATTGAATGCCCTTGCACGCCGCCAGGAAGCGAGCAAATCCGAAATATCTGCCCCGGCCTTGCGTCCTATTAGTCATAATTAGAATTAGAAGGTGTTGGCTTGTGTCAAACAGGTGAACATCGAACTTTGTTTACTTTTACGAGATGGGGTGTTTATGCTCTCCCCAGGGCCCCCGGAAAGATGTTTATGCTCTCTCTAGGGCCACTTTCGTCATCCCCCCTCCCTCCCTCCCTCCCTCCCTCCCTCCCTCCCTTTCTCCCTCTTTCTCCCTCTCTCCTCCTCCTCCTCGACCCCTTGCTTCTAAACTGCTGATTATGATTGTTCAACATACTTTTGTCAAAACTTATTAGGCATCTGTCAGCCAGATCTAAAGCGCGGTGGAAGCCGAAATCTCACACGTGATTTTGCACAAGCGAGCCAAGCCCTTATCTGCAACGAGCATGTAAACTAGAGGAAAACATTAAAGGCGGGAAGAAGTATTAATAGCAAAGGTCTCCCTCCCCGGACTACTAAATCCCTCCCATACCCCCTATTTCCCCATTTCTTCTCACCCCCTCCCTTCCTCGTTTCCTTCCCTCTCTCCATCCATCCTCCCCTTCCCTTACGTCACCCCTCCCCTCTTCTCCATCCCACCCCCCTCCTTCCACCCCTCCCCCCTCCTTCCCTCCCCTCAAGTCCCTCCAATACCCTCAAGTAATATCAACTTTAGCTATTAATATTCACGCGTTCCCGCCCGCACTTTTTACCCTCGCCCAGCGCATTCACAAGTCGGCGAGATATGCGCCATTTCTCTCTCTCTCTCTCTCTCTCTCTCTCTCTCTCTCTCTCTCTCTCTCTCTCTCTCTATTCTTATTCTCTCTCTCTCTCTCTCTCTCTCTCTCTCTCTCTCTCTCTCTCTCTCTCTCTCTCTCTCTCTCTCTCTCTCTCTATTCTTATTCTCTCTCTCTCTCTCTCTCTCTCTCTCTCTCTCTCTCTCTCTCTCTCTCTCTCTCTCTCTCTCTCTCTCTCTCTCTCTTAATCACGGAACTGTGTAGCATTAAACGTTCGTGGATGATTTTGCTAAACAATTTAATTATTTGCCATAAGATGCACTTGTTTTATTCGGTCTTATATATACATATATATAATATATATATATATATTTTTTTTTTTTGGGGGGGAGGGGTCTTATTATATTAAAATTATTGGGAACTACAAGTTACTTTATAATCGCTGAAAAAATAAACATCATCAACGCAAAACTATTCTAAAACTCCGTTGTAACACGACCCTTGAAAAAATTGTGATTTTGTCGGCTCCTCGATGGCCTGTCTTTGTTTTTTGTCGTCTTTGTTATGTGGGAAGCACTTGACAGGCCAACAACACGATAAAGTTGTTGTTTTTTTCGACTGCAACGCCATATCAATGCAGTTTAAACAACAGTAATACAAATGATAATGAAGGGGAAAGTGATGATAAGTATGATGATAATGATGATAACAATGAATAATAATAAAAGTAATAGTAATAATAATAATAGTAGTAGTAGTAGTAGCAGTAGTTGAAGTAATGATGATGATAATAATAATAATAATAATAATAACAACCTGATATGACAAAATAGTAATAAAACGTGCCAAAAATAAATAAATAAATAAATAAACAATAAAATTGCACCCACGCCCATTCTCCTTCGCTAACCGCTACTGTGTTTAAAACCAATCTCTATTTTATCATTATCATATCCATGTTCAACCATCATTACTACCATTCATTCTATCGTCAAACATTAACTATCAAGACCCAGACAGTTAACAACACTTACTCCCAAAGAGGCATTATACTCGACACCGACAACACGAACTTGTTAAACGTGCGAACAGAGAGATAATGAAAACGGTAGTCATGTCGCAAGCGGCAGTAGTGTTTTGAGACAAGTATTATTCAGTCACGCAAAAAAAGAAAAAGAAAAAGAACAAAGAGAGAGAGAGAGAGAGAGAGAGAGAGAGAGAGAGAGAGAGAGAGAGAGAGAGAGAGAGAGAGAGAGAGAGAGAGAGAGAGAGAAAAGAGAGAGAATAAGAAATAGAGAGAATAAGAAAAGAAGAGAGAGAGAGAGAGAGAGAGAGAGAGAGAGAGAGAGAGAGAGAGAGAGAGAGAGAGAGAAAGAAAGAAAGAAAGAAAGAAAGAAAGAAAGAAAGAAAAGAAGAGAGAGAGAGAGAGAGAGAGAGAGAGAGAGAGAGAGAGAGAGAGAGAGAGAGAGAGAGAAAGAAAGAAAGAAAGAAAGAAAGAAAGAAAAGAAGAGAGAGAGAGAGAGAGAGAGAGAGAGAGAGAGAGAGAGAGAGAGAGAGAGAGAGAGAGAGAGAGAGAAAGAAAGAAAGAAAGAAAGAAAAGAAGAGAGAGAGAGAGAGAGAGAGAGAGAGAGAGAGAGAGAGAGAGAGAGAGAGAGAGAGAGAGAGAGAGAGAGAGAGAGAGAGAGAGAGAGAGAGAGAGAGAGGCTAGAAAAGAAAACGAAGTCTGACACAAACACTTAACAAACATCTCTGTTGGAGCCAGACCGACTGAGCTTTAACCGTCCTTGGCTTTCAAATGATATGCATTTTATATACCTTTTTTAAAAAATGTTTTACTATATTTAGCCAAATGCTATCCGCCTTACGCTTGAACACGCTTGCACATATAATTATATATTGCGGAGAAAAAAAAAAGCTTTTCCTGTATTTCTGCTTGAACAGACTTTTATTTATCAAGTTAATCCTTACTTTATTTTTCTTTCTTTATTTTATAATTGTTATTGTTATTATCCTTATCATTATTATTATCTTTATGACTATTACCACTATTATTATTGGTATTACAGTCATTATCATTATCATTACTATTGTTATTATCATTACCAATTATCGTTGATATTGTGTTACTATAATGATGGTGACAATAATTATCATTATTACTATTATTGTTTTCATTATTGCCATCATTAAAATCATCACCGATATTACTATCATTATCATCCTTAACATCTTCATTATCCTAATTATCATTTTATAATTAATTCCTTAACGTTTTCTCTTTTAGTTCACTGCACTCGCGAACTTTCTGAAATATTCGAAAAGGAAAGAAAAATATCGTAAAAACCGTTTCGTCTATTTCTCTTTGACCCCGAGACATTTTTTATTATCGAAGTACGAGCTTACGACGACGTATAAAAGCGCCATTATTCGCTGTTTCGAACACCGATCCGAGGTCTCGTTAGCGGCTACTCGAAATACCTCGTCGGATCGTTAAGGGCCGGACCTGTTAAAAAGCTCGAGTTATGTGGGATCCGAACCGCTTCACGTGGAATCCAAACCGCTTATATGTGCGATTCGAACCGCTATATCCAGCGGACCTCTCGCTCTCTCTCTCGCTCTCTCTCTCTCTCTCTCTCTCTCTCTCTCTCTCTCTCTCTCTCTCTCTCTCTCTCTCTCTCTCTCTCTCTCTCTCTCTCTTTCGAGGGCCTGATAGGGGCAGACTGGGTGAAGATGCCCACAACAAATGTCTCGGATAACCCACATTACCCGTGGGTATTTATAGGGAATGGTTTCTAATCCGCTTTGGCCTGCAGATAGCGGGTTAAGCAGAGAGGGGGGGGGGGGGGGGAGAGGGAGCAAGGGGGATAGTATGACGTCAGCAGAGGGTACTAACTATCCACCGGCTGGCTAGTTATCGTAGTTAACCTCCCTCTGTTCTCGCCGTTTTAACTACTTTGTTGACGTAAACAATGGTTTGGCTGAGCCCATACCTTGTTCAGCATTAGCAAGGATGGTCCTCGATTCCCCCCGCGTGTGTGAAGTTGGTATTTTAAGGTTTTAATGGAGGTTCCGTTTCAATGAAGGTTTCATTTCAATGGAGGCTTTATTTTAATGAAGGTTTCTGTTTACCCCTTGCACTGTAAACCTGTTAAATCTAGGTTAACAGTGTTGTTTACTTTTAAATCGTAAATAAGTGTACACACACACACACACACACACACACACACACACACACACACACACACACACACACACACACACACACACACACACACATACATATGTATATAATATATACATATATATATATATATATATATATATATATATATATATATATATATAACTTACGTGGACTCTGCACTATGTATAATCATTTTGAGTGAGAGAGAGAGAGAGAGAGAGAGAGAGAGAGAGAGAGAGAGAGAGAGAGAGAGAGAGAGAGAGAGAGAGAGAGAGAGAGAGCGGGAGATGAAATCCTTGGGAAGACATAAGAAAAATGGCAACTGAAGAGAACATGGAACAAACGAGAGAGAAAAAAAAGAAAAAAAAATAACGAAAACAGAAACAGACAACCAGACAGACTAACCGAGAGCTACGAATAATGGCAAAAAGTCGAGAGCGATAGCGAGTCTAATCCCACGAAGCGTAGTGCGAGATACGGACGCTAATACTCTTAAATTAATTGAATCTGACATGGCTCCGCTATTATGTAAACCGGAAAGACTCCATTAGGTACTTCGGGGATCAGGGCTGTACATCGCAGACACACGCGGGCACTTGTGGATCCATGACAAGAGGGGGGCGGAGGAGGGGGGGATGGGTGAGAGAGAGAGAGAGAGGGGGAGGGAGGATAAGGGAGCGCTACGCCCCCCTCTTCCCATTCTCTCTCTCTCTCTCTCTCTCTCTCTCTTCTCTCTCTCTCTCTCTCTTCCTCTCTCTCTATCTCTTCCTTCCCTCTCCCTTTACCTCCTTTCCTTCCCTCTCCCTCTCCCTCTCCTTCTTCCTCTTCCTCTCTTCATCCCTTCCTACCCTCTCTCCCTCTCTCTCTTTTCCTCCCCCCCACCCTTCCTCTCCTCCCCCCCTACCCTTCCCCTCCCCCCTTTCCCATTGAAGTGTGCCAACGTGACGGTTCGCGGTGTGTTAATGACGCCGATACCGGACCGCGCCAGACCTTTCTCCACAGGCACTTCCGGTCACTGGCGCGTTACCAGGGATGTCGAGGGTCTTCTCCTGGGGCCGAAGAGTGCCACCGAGAGTGCCAGTGGTAAAAATAATTGGATCAATTCATATTTTTTAATTGAAAGTTAAAAATATAGAGGCATAGGTACATTTTTTTACTTGTATGACCCGTTGTAATTTACGTATTTTATGTCTAAATTTATTATTTTTCTTCTTTGGTAAGAATTCTTCCTCCCATTCATCCCTTCGTCGCTCCAGTGCCATTCCACCGTCACTGCATGAGTATACACCGCTCAGTCACTCCCTGGCAGCAGTGGCAGCCAGTGTAGTCACAGGGGCACCAGGCACTCTATGCCAGTGCCAGCAGCCATAAATTACTCGGGTCTCGTTCTTACACCGACACTTGGCATTCTCCGCTATTTCCCGCATCTCCCCTCCCCCCTCCCTCTCCTTCTCCCTTCCTACTCTTCCGCCTCCGCCACCACCACCTCCTCCTCTTCCTCCTCCTCCTCCTCCTCCTCCTCCTCCTCCTCCTCCACCACCACCACCACCACCACCACCACCACCACCACCACCACCACCACCACCACCTTCTCCTCCTCTTCCTCTTCCCCCACCTCCTCCGCCTCCACCACCTTCTTCTTCTTATCCTCCTCCTCCTCCTCCTCCTCCTCCTCCTCCTCCTCCTCCTCCTCCTCCTCCTCCTCCTCCTCCACCTCCTCCTCCTCCTCCTCCTCCTCCTTCTCCTTATTCTCCTCCTCCTCCTCCTCCTCCTCCTCCTCCTCCTCCTCCTCCTCCTCCTCCTCCTCCTCCTCCTCCGCCTTCCTCGCTGCGTGTCAGCAAGCCAGTGTTAACACCTCATGTGCCATCCTGTGTGTTGATAGCCCATGTGCCGCTTCCCAAACTTGACAACCGGCCCCCTCCCCTCCCTTCCCCTCCCCTCCCCCCCTCTTTCCCTCTCTCACCCCTTCTGTCTCTGTGCGTTGAAGCTTTGCAATATTCTCCTTTCTGTGATGACACTTTACGAGTCATTATGCCTTGCCCGGTGACATCCGCTCTTGTTGCACTGCCCTTTTAGACCCCTGTTCTCTCCCTACTTTTCGGTTCTGATTCGAGCCTCTTATGTCACCCTCGTGTCCCCTACGTCTTACCTATCTCTTTAATCCCTCTGCCCCATACATGCGAACGTCACCCTTGTTTCCCCTCTCTCGAGGCACCGCAATGAAGCGTTCCTACCCCCTTTCCCCAATCCCATACTTCGTCTCGCTTGCAACGCCCACCCCCCCGCCCCTCCTCCTTCCCCCCGTTTGCATCAGTGATCCTTGTTGACAGTCTTGCAAGCCAACCAAGGCATTGTGCGTGTGTTCTTAACATGACAGACGCCCATTCTAAGTGCTTGATGACAACCCTGGTTATTAATATATATGGCGTTGATCTCGCTCCTCCTGACGCGTGTTCAAATGCTGACAACTGTATAATCCCCTTGCGTGTCGTGGTACGCTCGGAGATGTTACATGGAATTGTATTACAGGGTCAGGGAGTGTGTACTATGAGGAGGTCAGAGATCAGAGGTCAGGCCCTTTTAACGGTTATGGTTAAACATGGTGATCGTTAATAAAAAAAAGAAAAAAAGTATATATAAATCTATAGATATTAATCTTCTAATAATAGACTTTCAAACTTCGACAGGTTTATAGAGACAGAATCTGAAAAGGATGAGGTAACTCAAGTGTTCCTTACCTACATTTTAAAAAGTCCCTCAAGAATATACCCGAATGGACACCGCAATTTAAAGACAATACCTTTAACTACATTACGATGAGCTAAGCACATTACGGGCTCCTGGGAGTATAAGAGAGAGGGGGGGGGCAGAAGGGAGGAGTGAGTAGGCATGAGTGGGAGGGAAAGGGGCATCTGGAAGAGGGGGGGGCGCAGTAGAAGGAGACGGGGAGGAGGAGGAGGAGGAAGAGAAAAAGAAGAAAAAAGAAAGAGCAGGAGAAGAAAAGGAAAAGGAGAGAAAGATGAAGTACAAAGATGAAAATGAAGAAGAAGAAGGAAGAGTCATTTGAGAGGAAGGGGGAGGGCCTGGGGAGAGAAGGAAGGGGAGGAGGAGGCGTCTGGTGAAGGGGCGGGGGGAAGGGGGACGTGAGGGTGACGAATTGTTCAGGTGATGCCACACCTCATTATCGGGTGCCAGATGCCATGGTGCCGGGCGGTGAGCTGAGGGGGGGGCGGGGAGAGGGGGTGCCAACAGGAAGCTCTCATCTCCCCGCTCTCTGCCATTACACACTTCTGTCCCGCTGTGTGTGTGTGTGTGTGTGTGTGTGTGTGTGTGTGTGTGTGTGTGTGTGTGTGTGTGTGTGTGTGTGTGTGTGTGTGTGTGTGTGTGTGTGTGGGCGAGCGTCCGTTCATATGTACGTTATCGAGCGGAGAGCAGTGGGAAAAAAAGAGAAAGACGAGAAAGCGAAGTAAGCAAACGAAAGAGAGAAAAAGAAGAGAAAGAGAATAAAAAGAAAAAAAACCCAACAAGAAAGAAAGATAGAGAAATTAAAGAGAAGAAAAAGAAAAAAAAACAAGAAAGAGAAGAAAAAGAAAAAAACAAGAAAGAGAGAAAGAGATTAAACAAAAAGAGAGAAAGAACCAGACAGAGCCAAGAAAAAAAAAAAGAAAAAGAAACGAGAATAGAAAAGGAAAAAAGAAAGAGAGAAAGAGAGAAAGCGAGAGCGAGGGAAGACCCAAGCGATCCCCAAGCCGCCGGACCCCGAGGGCGACGGAACCCGGGCGAGACAACCGGGCGACGGCGAACGGTGACGGAGCCTCAAATAAACAGCCCCGTCGTGAGTACATAAACGCGCGGGTCCTGCTGGGTGCCATAGCGGTGCCGGCACTCCCCCCTCCCTCCCTCCCCAATCCCTCGCCCTTCCTTCCTCCTCCCCCGCCTTCCTCCTTCCCCCTACCCTAGGTTCCCTCCCCTCCCCCTCCCTGTCCCTCCTACACCCTCCCTCTTTGGTCTATATCCTTCCCTTTGTCGCTCCCTTCCCCCTTGGTCTGTACCCCTCCCTCCCTCCCCCTTGCCCCCCTCCATCTACCCCCTTGCCCCCCCCCATCTACCCCCTTGAGCTTCCCCCTCCCCCCCTCCATCGCCCCGGGGCATAGCCAGTTTTAGATGTGAGGTTATCAATGAAAAGACCATTGGGATTTAAACAAAAAATTATATTAGCTTCCTTTATAGGAACGAGGGAGACGGGAGAGAGGGAGAGGAAGGAGAGAAGAGGAGAGGAGAGAGAATGAGAAAGAGACAAACAAATAGACAAACATCTAGAAACAAAGAAAAACATCCACTACCCCCCCTTAAAAAAAAAAAAAAAAAAAAAAAAAAATGCACTGCTCGTCACGGGGAGACTCAGGACGACCGCCTCTGCCCAACACTCCACTCCCTCCACTCCCTCCACTCCCTCCACTCCCTCCACTCCGTCTCATGTGGAGCTGCCGGTTCCGGTCCACTCCCGCTTGGCACTCCGGCGACAAACAACAAACAGAGGCAAACAAATCCCAACAAACAGGTGCCGGAAAGAAGACGTTGGATGGGGAACGTTTGTTTACCTTTGAGCAGCGCAGTGGGGGGTGGGGGTGGGGGTATGGGGGATGGGGGTAGGGGTGGGGATGGGAATGGTGGAGGGATGGGAATGGGAATGGGGGGTGGGGTAGGGATGGGAATGGGGAATGGGGCAGGGATGGGAATGGGGGATGGTGGAGGGATGGGAATAGGAATGGGGGATGGGGAAAGGATGGGAATGGGGGATGAGGTAGGGATGGGAATGGGAATGAGAATGGGAATGGGGGGATGGGGCTAGGGAAAGGGAAGGGGGGTTACGGTGTTTGGTGAGTCGTAAACGTTCCGAAACCGAATGTGAAAGGGGAGAAAGAAGAAGGAAAAGAAAAAGAAAAAAGAAACAAAGAAAAAAAAAAAAAACAGACATGGTCAAACCTCACCAAACTTACCCGGATGTAATCTTCGAGATGCCCTTCCCCTCTTCCTCCCCCCACCACCCCCTCCCCCAGCATCCCACGCCTTCCCTACCCCCTTGTACCCCTTCCTCTTCTCTCCCACGCGTCTCCCCCCCCCCCCCTCTCCCCATGACATCCCTCCTACGAGAACTTTCTTTGCCTTAACGAGATAGATCATTCGAAGTGACAGGGGAAGGTCGACAAAGGGGAAACGAAGGGGAAGAGGAAGAAGAAGAAGAAAGGGGAAAAGGAAGAAGAAGAGAGGGGAGGGGGAAGGGGATGAGGAAGAAGAAGAAAGGGGAAAGGAAGAAGAAGAGAGGGGAGGAGAAAGGGGAAGAGGAAGAAGAAAAAGAAAGGGGAGAAGAAGAAAGGGGAAAAGGAAGATGGAAAGGAGAAGAGGGAGAAGAAGAGAGGGGAGGGGAGAAGGGGAAGGGGAAGAAGAAAGGGGAATGAAAGGAGAAGAGAGTGGAGAAGGCATAAGAGGAGAGTCTTGGAGATGAAAAAGGAAAGTAGAGGAGGAAGTAGAGATTAAGAGAGAAAAAAAAAATACGAAGAAAAAGTTCGTGTTGTTTCTGCTTGTTTTTCTTCTTCTTCTTCTTCTATTTTCCTTTTCTTCCTCCCTATAAAAAAAAAGGAAAGAGAGAAAGAGGAATAAAACTGAAACGAGAGCAAACGATAGTAAAAAAGAAAAGAAAAAAGAATCAAGGTTAGAAAAAGCCAAGATTGAAGAGGCGGGGAGAAGAGGCTGGGAGA
>NC_061824.1:3430980-3435980 GCF_019202785.1 Penaeus chinensis
GTGGAAGAGGTGGAAGTGGAAGAGTAAGAGGAGGTGGAAGAGGCGGAGGTGTAAGAGGTGGAGGTGGAAGAGGAAGAGGAGGTGGAAGAGGTGGAGGTGGAAGAGGTGGAGGTGGAAGAGTAAGAGGAGGTGGAAGAGGCGGAGGTGGAAGAGGTGGAGGTGGAAGAGGAAGAGGAGGTGGAAGAGGTAGAGGTGGAAGAGGAAGAGGAGGTGGAAGAGGTGGAGGTGGAAGAGGTGGAGGTGGAAGAGGAAGAGGAGGTGGAAGAGAAGGAGAAGGAGCAGGAGGAGGAGGAGGTGAAGGACGAGGTTGAGATGGAAAATGATGAAAAATAAGCGGAAAAAGGGAGAAATAAAGAAAGCAGAAAAGGACAACTGGCGCAGCGAAGAAGAGGAGGAGAAGAATACGAAAAGTGGACAGAAGACAAAGGAAGAGGATGGATAAAGAGGGGAAGAGCAAGACGAATGAGAGGGAAGAGGAGGAGAAGAAGAAGAGGTGAGACGGAGGGCAATAAAAGAAGGAAGAAGGACGAGGAGACTAACATGTGGCTAAGCGAAGGAGGGAAGAGGAAAGAATAAAAAAATGAGCAAAGGTGAAAAAGAGGAAAAACAAAAAACGAAATTCTGCTAATAGCAAATATAGAAAACCCAAGGATTATTTTTCGGTATGGATGCTGCCACATGGACTTTTAAGATCACTTGAAACCTAATGGGTACTTCTTGACAATATTTGAGTACATTTTCATCTAAGCAAAGGATGTTAAATGTAAAGAAATATGAAAGCATGATTCCTCACTTATAACCCTAGTTGCTGGACTATTAATGAAAAATATGATACGTAACGATAAAAAAAAAAATACTATTATAAATACTACCATAAATAAAAGCCATAGTAAATATGTCTAAACACAAAATATAAAATACAAAAAGCTCGTGTATCAATGTTTACATTCGAGCGTCACCGTAACGCTACAGACCGCTCGAGCGCATTCTTTGAAACGCACAAACGTATTCCGTATTTTGCAATGGAACGCTAAGACAGTATGAAAACCGAATCTAAGGTAGCAAAGTGATAAGGATAAAACAAATATTAAGATACACGACTGTTTATTATAACAATGATAATACTAAATGATAAATATACAATACTGGCGGTAATGACAACAACATGAACAGCAACAATGATAATGGCGATAAAAAAAGTGAAAATAATAATAATAATAATAATAATAATAATAATAATAATAATAACAGAGATAATAATAATAATAGGAATAACAGTAATATTGATTATATTTATAATGATAAAATTATCAACAAAAAAAAAAACAACAACAATAATATCGATAATCGTAACAAAATAATAACTACAACTATAAAAATAGTAATAATAAAAAACATTTGTACTAATACTAATAATTAACGATAATGATAACGTCGATGATAATGATAACAAATATTTAAACGTAACGAATACAGAACCAGAAAATAATAATAAAGATTTATATAAAAAAAGGAAGAAATTCCCCTCTGTCCCTCGCCCCCCCCTCACCCCCCCTTCAGCACAGACCCCCTCCCTCCCTCCCTCCCCCCCCTTTTTTTTGCATTGTTTCGTCGCCGATGTGTTGAGAGCGCCACCTCAGGGGGGGGAAGGGGAAGGGGAGGGCGTGCGAGGGGGAAGGGGAGAGTAGAAGGGGTTGGGGGAGGAGGAGAGGAGAGGGGATAATGGGGAAAGGAGAGATAATGGGGAAGAAAGAAGAGGAAAACAGAGGACGGGGAGGGGGAGAGAATAAGAGAAGAGAATAGAGAAGAGAGAAGAGAAAGAGCATCGAGTACTCTCTCTCTCTCTCTCTCTCTCTCTCTCTCTCTCTCTCTCTCTCTCTCCTGATGAAGACAAGGCCCCATCTGCCACGTGGCGGAGAGCGGAGAGGGGGAGGGGGAGGAGGAGGAGGGGGAGGAGGAGGAGGGGGAGGAGGAGGAGGGGGAGGTGGAGGGGGAAGAGGGGGAGGAGGAGGAGGGAGAGGAGGAGGAGGAGGAGGAGGAGGAGGAGGAGGAGGAGGAGGTGGAGGGGGAAGATAACGGAGAGGAGGAGGAGGAGGAGGGGGAGGGGGATGAAAACGGAGAGAGGGAGGAAGAGGGGGAGGGGGAGGGGGAGGGGGAGGGGGATGAGGATGAGGAGGAGGAAGATGGGGAGGAGGAGGAGGAGGGGGAAGAGAACAGAGAGGAGGAGGAGGAGGAGGAGGGGGAGGGGGAGGAGGAGGAGGAGGAGGAGGAGGAGGAGGAGGAGGAAGAGGGGGAGGGGGAGGGGGAGGGGGAGGAGATGGAGACAAGCGAGACATATGTCCTCCGTCGTTAGCAATTCTGTTTCGAGGGTTGATGTCTTATTCGAATCTTCCTTTCCTTTCTTTCTTGTTCTTTTCTCTTCTCTTTCTTCTCGGGTGCATGTGTGGTGAGGGAGGGGCGGGGGAGACAGAAAAAGGCACACCTATGCATATCTGTTCATCTATCTATCGATTTATGTGTATATATGTGTGTGTGTGCGTGCGTGTGTGTGTGTGTGTGTGTGTGTGTGTGTGTGTGTGTGTGTGTGTGTGTGTGTGTGTGTGTGTGTGTGTGTGTGTGTGTGTGTGTGTGTGTATACATATACATACATATATACATATATACATATATACATATATACATATATGTATATTTATATTATATTATATATATACATATAAATATATTATATACCATATGTGTGTGTGAATGTAAATCTGTCTGTCTATCTGTATCGGGCTGTTTATAAGTCTATTTATTCATCTACCATTCTGAACCTTTTATTTGTTTACCTACTAATCCATTCGTCTATCATCAACATCAACTGACAATAACAATAACAACAACAGTAATATAGTGATAATAATAATAATAATAATAATAATAATAAAATCAATAACTGCAATAATGATAATAAATAATAATAATAAAAATAATAATGATAAGATGATGATAATAGTAATTATAATAATAATGGTAATAATAGAAATGATGATAAAAGATAATCATATTAATAGCAATCCTTCCTCTCTACCTCTCCCTCCTTCCCTCTCTCTCCCCCCCCTCCCTCTCTCCATCTCTCCCTCCCCCCTTCCTCTCTCCATCTCTCCCTCCCCCCCTCCCTCTCTCCATCTCTCCCTCCCCCTCCCTCTCTCCATCTCTCCATCCCCCCCCTCCCTCTCTCCCTCCCCCCTCTGTCCCTACCTCTCTCCCTCCCTCTCTCCATCTCTCCCTCCCTCCCCCCTTCCCTCCCTCCCTCTCTCCATCACTCCCTCCCTACCTTTCTCCATACAAAACGAGCGAGATGCATATAAATAGACGTGACTCTCAAATACCCCAGTGCCATTAGGACCTTTGCCCCCCCCATCCTTTACCCTAGCTTATGATCCACCCAGGGTGCCTGCGACCCCCTGAGGTGCCACGGGGCGTGCCTAGGCGCCGACGCAGAGGGCCAACCCCGCAGGAACTCGCCCTCAGTGCCACCAGGGTGCCGTCGGCCTCTCCTGCAACAACATTCTTCAGTCTAAACAGTGGTCTCTATAGCAAGGTTTGTTTGGCCTCTTCTTGTCAGACGAATTTTGAGGGAGAGAGAGCTGAGAAAATAAAGGGGCGGGGGGTGGAGGGGGGGGTTAATTGCTAATTGAGGGAGAAGGTGAGGATAGGGACACGAGGGAGGGAGAGGGAGAGGGGGAGGGGGAGGGGGAGGGGGAGATTAAAAGGCAGAGGGAGAGGGAGAGGGAGAGGGAGTGGGAGAGGAAGAGGAAGAGGGAGAAGGCGAGGGAGAGGGAAAGGGGGGTGGAAGTAGAGGGAAAGGGAGAGTAAAAGGGAGAGGGAGAGTGAGGGAGGGAGGGAAGGAGGGAGGGAGTGAGGGAGTGAGGGAGGGAGGGAGGGAGGGAGGGAGGGAGGGAGGGAGGGAGGGAGAGAGTGAGAGAGGGAGGGAGGGAGGGAGGGAGGGAAGGAGGGAGGGAGGGAAGAAGAGAGATTGCCAAAAAGTATATTCCATTAAATAAATATTCGAAAATGATTACCCACTTGGCAAAAAGTGTGTATATTAGCTCCTTTCTTATCCCCCCACCCCCCTGTGGCAGTAATGGATTAAGTCCCCCCTCCACCGTCGCCTTCTCTCTCCTCCATTCCCCTCCCTCTTCCCCTCTTCTCCCCTCTCTCTCTCCCTCTCTCCTATCCCCCCCTCTTCCTCCATTTCACCCTCTTCTTTCTCCCTCCTCCCTCTTCTCCCTCTTACACCTCCTCCTTCCCCTCTTATCTCTCCCCTCCCTCTTCCCTCTTCTCCCCTCTCTCTCCATTTCCCCCTCTTCTTTCTCCCTCCTCCCTCTTCTCCCTCTTACACCTCCTCCTTCCCCTCTTACCCCCCCCCCCTTCCCTCTTCTCTCCCTCCCCTCCCGTCCACACAAAGTTTACACAATATAATATTTCAACCTTTGACACCTACGGCCGCCTCTCGGTTCTGTAGTGCATTTAAGGAGGCAGGTGAGAATGGTGCTAGCTCGCTCACATATACATACATGTACATACAGTACACGCTTGCTATAAAATATTCGAAACTCAGATGCATAATCAGACACGTATATTGTATATACATATTTATAAGTAAGAAAAGATAGTAATTATAGACATACATGCAGACGCTTACTGCACGCACATGCACGCACACACACTCACACATACACACACACACACACACACACACACACACACACACACACGCACGCACGCACACGCACACACACCTGCACGTACACTTGGGTCCACGGCTGCATAAAAAAGGCACCCTTGTATAATTATACTCTAGACAGCGCTAAAAGTACTACAGTCTATATACTCCGCCTCCCGCCCCCCCTCTCCTTGTCTCTATTTTCTGTGCATCCTTCATTAACATTTTTGCTTTGTATTTCTTTTCTGTTTATCTGCATCTATCTTTTTTCTTCTTGGTGTATCTGTCC
>NC_061824.1:3460980-3465980 GCF_019202785.1 Penaeus chinensis
GCAAGATAATGAAATTAAGTTTTGGTGAAAATAACAGCTGTAGAAGTTATAATTGCATATGCTGTAAAAATATAAAAAGAATATAACTTTCTCGTAAAGGTAATTTTTTTTAGCATATAATTATAACCATGGTCGTACTATATGCGATGCTAATGACCCTAATAAAGAGATGAAGATAATAATAGGACTAAAAAGAGAGGAAAATCATAATTATGATGATAGTAATAGTAACGATCTCGACGGAGGTAACAATAGCGATCATGCATGTCATTACCCATAATCCAGATATTAAAACCGATATAAAAAAACAGGAACTGCTATACATTCGCATTTTAATTATGATCCGCGCAATTGAAAGCAACCGCAACTTCTCCCATAAAAAAATATTAAAATGAGAGCAGCCCTTTTGGAAAATTTTGTGCTGCATCACACCAAATGGCCATAATAATTACAAGGGTACATATTTAGTTTTCGTTTTGGCTTTCGCTCATGATAATATCGTGACTTATCTCCAATTTCACGGATTATGTTTTATATTTCTCTCTTTCTTTCTCTCTCTCTCTCTCTATCTCTCTCTCTCTCTCTCTCTTACTCTCTATATCTATTTCTTTCTCTATATATATCCTTCCTTCATTCTTCCTTCCTTCCTTCCTTCTCTCTCTCTCTCTCTCTCTCTCTCTCTCTCTCTCTCTCTCTCTCTCTCTCTCTCTCTCTCTCTCTCTCTCTCTCCCTCCAATAATTCTAATGGTGATGATTTACCACAATTTGAATATCTCATTTTTCCTCCTTCTTTGTCTCTCTTCATTTGGCTGTAATTCGCGTTACATCATAAGAAAAAAATGAAGGCGGAAGGATGAGAGAGAGAGAGAGAAAGAAAGATATATTCTCAAATTTTATCATATCAAATTCCCGGTTTCAGACTTTATAATTGTAGTTATTTTCATTTTCAGGCATGAAGGGAAGAGGCAAGGAAGAGGAAGGAAGAGGAGGAAAGGAAGAAGGGGCGGATGAAGGAGGGGATGGGGAGGAAGAAGAGAAGAAAGAAGGGGGAGAGGAAGAAGGGGAAGGGAAGATGATGAAGAGGTGAGGCGAGGAAAATAAGAACGGGGAAAGGGGAATAGAGAGAAAATAAGGAATAAGGAGAAAAAAAGAATAAGGAAACAGAGAGAGAGAGAAGAAAGAGGGAACGATAAAGACGAAGCGAAAAAGAAGGCGGTTTACGAACGAAGAAGAGGAGGAGAGGAAGACGGAGAAACGGACCGCGAGACACGATGAAAAAACACAAATAGAATAATGAGGAAAGGGAGGAAAAGAGCAAGAAATATGGAGGAAAGCGAAGTAAAGGATCAAGAAAGAGAAAGAAGAACAGAAAAAGGAAAAGAAAGAGGAAAAGGAGAAGAGGAAGAAATAAGAAAGAGAAAGAGCGCTCTTGATCTCATAAATCTAATATTGTACGCTAGTTAACTCCACCGGCCTTCTCTATCTTCATCTCCACAAGAAAATCATCCTCAAAACTTCTCTTATTATCCAGTTATCCTAGACATACAATGAAAGTGGAGGTAATATTATTTCTTACATCTTAAGCACCCATTTTCTCCCGCTTATTTATGCATTTATCATCATTGTTATTACCATGATATATGCTTCTATTATTTCATTTATATTACCTAGATGACTAAGCTGAAAAAAAAAATCTAGAAAATTATGCAGTTAAAAATAGGGTTGTATAATACCTTTCTTAATCTTAATTTAGTAAGGAGAGACATAAACACACAGGTTATTTCAACTCGACTTTCAATCTTTTTAATCATGCATCTCCAAGTGTTAGTGCGCACTACATCTACGAGGGTTTCAGACCTTGGGCGATTGGCATTTCACTCCGTTAGGTCATCCCCCTCCAATCCTCGCTAACTTACTTTTCTTCTCTTGCATTGCTGTTTCTCAATGTCGTTTCCTTACACCACAGAACGGTTCCACATTAGTACAACTTCCGCGGCGAATTCCTTGGTCGCGGCGACAATTATTTTCCATTATCTTTCCCCCGAGAAAAAACATTAATTCTTTTTTCCATCTTGCATTTCCACATTCCACGATAAAACACACTGTAGGGGGGGGTATTAGACAGGAGGAAGGAAGGGAAGAAGAGGTTGGCACTAAATCGCCCGCGGCACTTTGATTTCACTGCACATATCAACGTGTCAAAATCACACAAGTTCCGTGACAGACTGCACGTGACGCAACGCGATCGCTAATTGGCTCAACTCGACAACGTGACAGCGGTAGTGGGATCCCGTGAACGGAGGGGACAAGATCACGGCACTTCTAACTCGGCCCGCACCGCTCTCGCGAATTTAACAAGGCATAGCTTCTCTCCCGTCAGAGGTCACTGTAGTTCCCGAAGCGGCTGCAGACCGGACAGGCGCGGGAGGATCGGCGGTCGGGCTTCGGCGGAGCACGCACGATGGGTAGACCGCCCGATTGGTGACAAGGGTCGCCTAACAACTCAACTAACTACCATGCCCCGTTCTCCCGCGGGTTCTCTCGCTTTTCTCTACGACCATAGCGATGCCGCGCCGTAGGACTACTAGCGCGCACCCCCGCCCTCGCCACGCTGACGCCCCTTCCCTCTTTTCGCTATAAATAGCCGGAGCCCACTGGACAATTACACATTACTCCAGCATCTTCGCAAGGTGAGAGAGAGAGAGAGAGAGATCTGCTATTGCAGAGGGTTTGTACTATTGCAGAAAAAGCCGAAGGATGATGCTCACCATCAGCAGCCCTCGTGGGGAGGTGCCGGAGCTCGCCAGATGCCCGATCTCGAACCTGATTTTGCGCAAATCGGCGCTTGCAATACGAAGCGATCGGGATTCACTCCGCACTATCATTACTCCGCGTAAGTCTGATTCGATGCGGCCGATTGCGATGCATTTGATCGATCGCGAGAAGGTGTGAAAAAGTGGATAAATGTGTAAAACCTGTCACGTGCTGGCATCAGGGGGACAGTTGCCACACAGAATACCATAGTGAGAAGTGGATAAATAGGTTAATCTCTCATTATTCATGACATATTGTGTTCGTGCTTACTTCGGTAATATGATCAGCATGTTTTAGCCGGTAATCCTTAGCATTAGCACAAGATATGAACAGCGAGAATGACATGTTAGCCGTGCCTCCTTCATACACCTGACATCACTTACCAAATTCAGTGTGGAGAAGTACCCCACATCTCAACAAGCTTCTTACCCAATTACACGATCTTGAGGGAGTCCACTTGGCCGCTCGCCGTTACGGCCCATTCTCTATCGATACTTTGCCATTTCATCGGTCCTTAACGTTTGATAAGGGAGCAATCGCACGGCCAGGGTGGGTTGCTTTTAATTCTGGGCCATTTCAGTTTGTACGTTTGGCAGTGATGTAATGTGTGAGCTTCGAGCCTTCCTGAGATAGCGAAATAACCTGGTGTGGTTCCCCGCTTCCCTCACCGTTACATTTCACTGTCAGCCGATGACGCGGGCCTCAAGCCAGAATGACTTTGTTGACTCCCCGATAAGCAGATCCGCGAATAAGGTTGCATAACTCGAAGGAGAAAGATGTAAAAACGAGAAAATTGGCGCCCCACTTGACTGTCGCGTGGTGCTGCGTCCCGCCTCTGTAGACCCCTGCTGTTGCTCTCTCCGCGCACTTCATATTTTTCCATAACCGCTCCCCGTGGCGCTCCAATAAAAGGCCAATCCTTTGTGCAGCCCATTCTCTACCCGGCAATTATGGGGAACAATATTGCGGGTTGTGATAAAGGAGCTAGATGCTTAATTAAAGAGCGCCGAGAGAATGGATCCGGCGGCATTTGGCAGCCGAGCCCTTGAGCGGCTCACAATGTCTTCATCAACACTCCTGACTCAAGGAACATTTTCTTCTGGTTGGGACAGAGTATCACTTCTTGACATTTTCTCTTTGATGTTTCACACTCCTGGCTCCTCGCCGCTGCTACTTACCGCACTCAAACCTCCTAGATCATCCACACAAAATTAAAACGAAAAAATCCCTAGGCTTTTACGGAGGAAAACCACACGACACGACCAATTTGAAAATAAAGCGAGGCACAGAGGCAATGGGTAAAGTTTAATGTCTTAATCAAGCTAGCGAGGTGGCGGTGGCCAGAATGACAACGGCGAGGCGGACAACCTTAATGTATTGACCAACATTTAAATTAGAAGTGAGGGCAAGGCAGCGGAGAGCGGTTGGTGGTTCTCTTGGGTTATTGAGATGTGCGCCGTCTCCTGTCCACCGCCCGGCTCCTGTGGTTCTCTAATTCCGTAACGAAAGAAAAGCTGGAGGGTGTACACACGGAGGAAACGCGTGTCATTTAATAACGAGATCAAATGCTTTAACGCAGATTTCTTGTCGTGCTCTGGAGACAGTCATGTAATATGCTCGTTTATAAGGAATTGCGGACACATGAGAATGCATGCAAACGCAAAAACTCACGCGTGCTTGTATAAAAAGGGCATGTATGCATGCGCGAACATGGACACATACACCTACATAATATACAGATATACATACATATATATAAACACACGCATTCAGACATACACCTACATATATGTACGCATACATACATATATCACTATATATACATAATTATATATATAACTATATTTACATATATAGATATAAATATATATATATAACTATATACATATATATAACTATATATCACACATATATAACTAAATATATATATATATATAACTTTAAACGTATATATATTTATATATATATATATCTTCAAACGTATATATATTTATAAATATATATATATATATATATAACTTTAAACGTATATATATTTATAGATATATATATATATAACCATAAATATGAATAAAAAATATATATATGCTTATATATAGATGAATAAAACTATATATACATATATACAATTATATAACTATATAATTAAATATATAAATATATATATATAATAATAACCATAATAT
>NC_061824.1:3470980-3473480 GCF_019202785.1 Penaeus chinensis
AGAAGGAAGAGAAGAAGGAAGAGAAAGGAAAGGGGGAAAGAATAGGATAGAAGAGGGAAGGGGTAGGAGAGGGGGAAGGTATAGGCGAAATGGGAAGGGAAAGGACAGGGGAGAGAGAAGGGATAGGAGAGGGGGGCAGGATAGTAGATTAGGGGAAGGGGTGTGAGAGGGGGGGGAGAGGAGGGGGTTCTGACCGCCGGAGTGAGTCTGGCGTCAGTCGCGAATCGGAGGCAGCGTGCAGGAATTGGTTATTTTCAGGCCTCTTAACACCCGCTGTAAATCACCGAGGTTATTGCAACTTGGCCGAGAGTAATGTCCCTCGGCAGCTCTCCGTCTCCTCCGTCTTTCTTTTTTTTTCTTTCTCTTTCTTTTTTTCTTCGTTTTCTTTCTTTCTTTTATCGTATAACGAGGCGGGAAGAGAGCGTTTATCTCCCTCGCACGATCTCGTCTTGTCAACACCTTGCACGCACATCCCTGCCTGCTTGTTCCCTGTCGCGAGCACACACGCACGCACACACACACACTCTCTCTCTCTCTCTCTCTCTCTCTCTCTCTCTCTCTCTCTCTCTCTCTCTCTCTCTCTCTCTCTCTCATCTAACACACAGACATTCTCTCTATCTCTCTTTCTCTTTCTCTCTCTCACATTCTCTTTGTCTGTCTCTGTCTGTCTGTCCGTCTGTCTCTCTCTCTTATGTACACACCTCTTTACACACACGCATGCGCACGACTCGAACTCAACACGCACATTCTTCTTATCAGTATCCGTTGTCACAGCCTTCTATGTCACCCTCGGACCCTGGATGCTGATTTTCTGGTCCTCACACCCTTCTGAAGTGTCACCCTCCCATCCTTGACTTGTTTCTCCCTTACCCTATTTTCTTCCCGATTTCCATACCCTTGCTCCGCCTCCTTTCCAACGCCCTTGCAAGTGAAAGTTTTGCTATGTAATTGATTTTACGCCCAGTTTGATGCTAATTTCGGAACACATTTCGGCTGTGGCATTAGCGGCGGTCGGCACAAGGGGAGCAAAGCTTACGGGTGCCAAGCCTAGAACATTTCCAGAATTGCTCAAAACGTACGTCTCAGCAGACCGGTTTCACGGAGAGCCAATTTTCTTAACACCTTTAAATATAAATCTCATGAATTGAGGATTATAAAACCTGAAACACCTAGAGTCAATTTAAAGACTCGACAGCCTTTACCACAGCCTATTTCCTTCCCTCTAATCACAAATGTCGATCTGCTACCAATCACAAACATCGAATCGACATCTTTGCTTGCTCTACGAGTTGTCGACGACAGAGAGACCCCGCTGTCGACATCGCAGACACAAACGACACACACCGCTGGCACTTCGGCTGTCACCAACACACCTGTCGACACCCAGGTAACCCATTTTCATATTGACGTCGAGCCTAGAGTAGCATGGGTGTCAATGCCTCCGCTTGTCGACACCTCGGAGGCTTATAACATATGATCTGGATCCTTTTCAGTTTTTCCTACAACAGGCCTGTCGCTAGCCTTGTCTGCGGGAGCCGTTACTGTCGACACCCTAGCTTGTTAAGAACGTAATTGTCAACTACCGTGCTATCACCCAGTCAAGGGAAGAAAGATATTACACATTGTTAAAATTACCTTTTGGAAATATCGCGGGAGAAAATACAGACTGCAAAGTTCTCGCCCAATAAAAAAAACACTTACAATTTTCGAACGAGAGCGAGAGAGAAAAAAAAGATAAAATGGTCAAATGTTAAAATAGCACTTGGAACCGGCTGCACTCTACATTGGTTTATAGTAATTCACATGTAAGTGGTAATTTGCCTTGTCACAGTAAATCACTTGAAGCAGAAATTCTGTCTTAATTTATATTCAAGCAACCAGATTGTGTGGTGGTTTAGGTGGGAGGGGGGGGGGGGTAGTGCAAGGGAGGAAGATACGGAGCTGATAAAAAAGATAAAGCGGGCGGTATGAGGATGAAGGTGACGGATAAAAAAGGAGAAAAGTGATGAAAAATAAGCGATTAAATTTGGGGAAAAGAGATGAGACAAAAAACAGTTACTAAATATAAAAATGTGAATATAAGTATATATGTATAGTGTATACGTATATATAGACATATATATTATATGTACACATATACACATTTATACAACAAACATGTACACACACACACACATATACATATATACTCTGTATTTACATACCAATTTATTCATCTATTTATCTATATCTATATATATATTACACAAATATATATATATATATATATATATATATATATATATATATACTGTACATACATAAACACTCAAACACACACACACACACACACACACACACACACACACACACATACATGGTAGAAAAACCCGCAATGCACAAACTAGTTTTACTGAAAATGAGATGTACCTGGATTCTATCTTCCTTCTTTATATATATATATATATATATATATATATATATATATATATGAAAGGAGAAAACACACTACCGTGTTGAT
>NC_061824.1:3483480-3488480 GCF_019202785.1 Penaeus chinensis
CCTCTCTCTCTATCCTCACTCCTCACTCACTCTCTCGTCATCTCCTCCTCTCTCTCTCTCTCTTGTCATTCTTTCTTTCTCTCTTGTCCATCTCTCACGCACTCAAACTAAATCACACACGTCACTCAGTCCCACCCACACACTCACCGATCACCACTCAAACAACTCAACACACACTCAATCTTTTTCTTGCTTTATCTGTTTTTAAATATTAATCTCCCTCTCTCCCCCCCGCCCCCCCCTAGTCCCCTCGATCTCTCGACTCACTCCTGCCCTATCAGTCGTCTCTCGTACCTCTCACTCTCTCTCCATCACATCTCATCTCCAGTCACTATCTCTCCTCTCCTCTCTCTCTCGTCTCACTAAATCTCTCTCATCTCTCTCACACTCACTTCAACTCCCTCTCGTCACTCACACCTCATCCATCTCTCATTCTCTCCATACTCTCGTCTTTATCTTTCTCTCATCTCCTTCACTCTCACTCACATATAGAAAATCACCTCAACTCTATCCCTTCTCGCTCTCTCACTACTCTAGACATCGCTCTATCGGTCTCTCATCACCTCTCTCCTCTCTCTCTCTTCACAACTATCTCTCCATCACCCTCCGCTCCCATCTCTCTCTCTCTCTCTCTCTCTCATCAACTCCATCTCTCTCTTCATCTCTTTCTCCACTCTTTCTCCCTCTCTCCACTCCAACTCCATCTCTCTCATCCGCCTCTCTCCCTCCTCCCTCGTCTCTCCTCTCCCTCTCTCTCCCTCACCATCTCACTCTCTCTCCCTCCTCCCTCCTCTCGTCCCTATCTGTTCCCTCTCTCATGTTCTGGTCACCTCTCCATCTCTCTTCCAATCTCTCCTCTCTCCTCTCTCCTCCTCTCTCATCACTCTCTCGCATCTCTCCTTCTCATCCCCTCCTCTCTCTCTCTCTCTCTTCTCCTCATCCTGTCGTCTCCCTCCCCTCACAGATTCTCACTTCCTATAACCTTAGTATCAATACCCGTCTTTTATCTCCCACAAAACCCATCGTATCCCATTTTTCCCTCGAATTATTCAATATCACTTTCCTTTGACATCCCCGTCTGTCCGTCTGTCTGCCTAGCTCCCCTCCCCCACCCCTCCCCCCGCTCCTCTCCTTGATGCCTCTCCTCCCCTCCCCCTCCTACTATCCCCTGGTGCTAAACCCCCTCACCCCCCCCTCCTTTCCTTTCCCCAATGCCCCCCTTCGTCTCATTTCTCCTGATGTCGTCCCCCCCCTCCCAACCCTCCTCCTTCTGGATCTGTTCCTCCCCCCATGTCATTTTCGGATGTTTGTCGGTCCCCCAAGCCTATGTCCATTCTTGCGTCAGTGCTTGTCTGTGGTCTACCTTGAACACTGTACTGTCATCTCCCATCATCCCTGGGGTATCTCATCAGAGCTTCTCTCTGTGTACCTCTGTGTAACCTGCCTGAATAGAAAATAGCCCTTTCCCCCTCTCGCCTTTTTCCTCCCTTCCCATCCTCCCTCCCCCCCTCCCTTCTTAAAACCTTCCTTCTCCTTCCCCTCCCCTCAATGAACACTAGGTATCATGATCCATGTTGGGCTGTGCTCCTTTTTTCTTCCTTCTCTCCTCTAAATACCTACAAATAACCCCCACCACCCCAATCTCGGTGCCCTATCCACGCCCTCACCCCCGCCTACCTCCTCCTCCGTCCTTCTTTCCCTAACCCACCGCCACCATCCCCTAGTCAATCATGTCCTTGATATGGCCAAATTTTCCAAATTTGTTCCAACCAAATATCCCCATTACTGTCCTGTTACCCATCGGCGCTAATAATGTGTACCCTGCTCGCCTTCCACCTCCCCCCCCTTATACTTCCTCTACCCATACCCTCCCATCTCCTCCCTCTCCCTCCTTCCCTCTTCGTGTTCCTCTTCCTCTCATCCCATTCCTGGACACGGACTTCAGGTATTTAGAATCTTTCCCTTCCTCTCTTTACTCCTTCCTTCTTTCTCTCCCTTTCTCCTCACTCCCTTTTTCTTACCCTCGACATACGCCTTCCCTTCTTTTCCTTCTTGTCCCGCTATACATTAAATCCATTTTCCTTCCCAATTTTATCAACCTCGGGAAACTCCAATCCGTCCTTCCAAATATAGTTCCTCCACATTCACTTGGTTCCCTGTTTCTTTTCTCCTTTTCTCTTTCTTCTTTTCTATTTCGTTCTTCTCCTTTCTTCTTTTCTTCTCTTTCTCCTTCCGCCAATTCCTTCTCTTCTTCGAGTTCCTTCTACTTCCCCTTATCTTCTTTCGTACCCCCAATTTTCTTTTTCAACATTTACGACATTCCAGATTTCGTCAGTCAACCTGTTTCCTAATTTCTTCCTTATTTCTTTCCCTTCTTTTGTCTTTTTATTCTTTTCCAAAATAAACAAATTTCCACACAACTTTCCTATTGCCTCCCTCCACAGTCCACAGGGGGGAAAGACCCATCATTTCTCTCCTCAACGAGCACGAACGACTACTCCTCTCCTCTCTCCTCTCCTCCTCTCCTTTCCCCCAGTTTTTCTTTGCTCCCACTTCTTTTATTAATATCTCCTCCCCACCCCTTCACGTTGTATCAATGCCTTTCCTAAATATTCTCCCCACTTAACACCTCGCTAATCAATCTATAATCCCCATCTTCCCCTCTTATTCTCCATTCCTCCCCTCTCCCACCTTCTTACCTTCCCCTCCCTTCTTCCCTCTCCTGTTCCCCGCCACCCGCCGATCCCTACTTTCATTGCCTTGCACCTATGCCCTTGCCCTTTATCAATGCCACTTTTTGGCGCTTGCCATCTGCCCCATATTGCCCTTGCCCACTAACTTTGCCTAATGCACCCCCTTTCCCCCCCACAATTCTTTTTTCCCCTTTTTCCCCTCCCCCCGACTTTTTTATTTTTCACTTTTTTTTTTTTCCCCCTATTTTTAACTACGCGCCCCTTTTTCCCCAGCCCTTCCCTCCACTTTTATTTATTTGCCGCCCCACTGCCTAATTAGCGCCTCACCCTACTTGCCCGCGCCCGCCCTATTTGCCGCCCTTGCTGCCCGCAGCGCCAGCCCCCCCGCACGGCCGCCCGCGCGCCCCACTGGCCCCTGCCCGCCCTGCCTGTTTGCCCTTGCCATTTTGCCTTGGCCTTGCCCGCCCCCCCCCCCCTTTCCCTTCTTCCTATCTATTTGGCCATTGCCCCCCTTTCTTCTCCCCCACCTTTTTTTTTTTATTTTTTTTTTTTTTTTTTTTTTTTTTTCCGTGTGTCCTTCCCCGCTTCCCCACACTTTCCATCTCTTTATCCCTGTGTCCCCCTCTCCTTAAGCGCGGAATCCTCTTCCTTCCCCCCACTTCCTCCCCAGCCAAGCTTCTCCCAAGCTTTCTAGCATATCCCACCCACTTCCCTCCTCCCCCCCTACAGCTTCTCTTCTCTCTCTGGCTCCATTACCCTTTATTTTATTTTTTTACTTTTTTTCCTTTTTTTTTTCTCATTTTTTTTTTTTCTTTTTTTTTCCCGTCCTTCCCCTCCACACATCCTTTTCCTTAAATCCCTTCTTTTTTTTCCTCCTCCTACCGCCCACCATCACACCTTCCCCTCTATGACTTCCCCTTCCTTTATCATTCTTCCCCTTGATGTCATCCTTCCTTCCAAGATGCCCCCACTAGCTTCCTCCGGTTAACCTTCACTTTCCTCTTATTACCCTATCCCACTTACCGTATTCCCTTCTTCACTTTCCCACCTGATTCTCTGTCCCTCTCCTATCCCTCCCGCCTTTTCTTCTCCCTTCCCTTTGCTTAGTCCTTTCATCCGTCCCCCGTTCCTCTTTGCCTGCCGCCCTGCCCCCATGCCCCCTTTCCCCGTTCCGACTTGCCCCCCAACCCCCCCCTTTTCCCTCCCCCACACCCTTCCCCAACTTTTTTTTTTTTTTGTTTTAATTTTTTTTTTTTTTTACGTACCTTGCCCTTATGTTCCAAGCTTTAAATTGGTTTCCTTTCCCCACTTCCTTCCCTCTCTTCGCTTCCTCCAAGCTGCTTCTTTTCTCGCACTGCTTCTTCCCTCCCACACAATGCCCTCCAGACCCCGCCCCCACCAACTTCTACCTCCCACACGCTTCTCCACTTCCAGTCCATCCGAAGTTTCTTATGTTTATATTATAAGGCCCTTTCCCCACTATCCTGATTTCCTATGTTAATTCCTCGTCCCTCTCCTTCCCCCAGCCCCCCACCAGCTTCTCTTCTTTCTTTCTTCTTTCTCTTCCTTCCTCGCCTCTCTCTCCCCCCCCCATAATCGTTCCCTTCCTTATCCCTCTCCTTTCCCCCTCTCCCTTCCTTGTCGCCCAGCTGAGCACACCCCCTCTACCTTCCTCCTTGTCCTGCCACATCCCCCTCCTCCTTATCCTTTCCTCCCCACTTGAATACGGGTCCGGGTCCTGATTCCCGTCGTCCATTTTCCTATTATTCCTTCCCCAATCACTTCCTGCCTTCACCCCCCTTCCCCACTTACGTTGTGTTGCCACTTCCTTTCCCCGAGCTTCTCCTTCCACAGCTTCTCGACCAAAATCCACTTTTTTCTTCTTTTTTTTCCCGCCTTACATTGCCCACAAGTCTCTACCGATAGAAATGAAGAATCTACTCAAATTTAAAAACCCACCCACACACACAAAAAACAAAAAATGTTAGAAGAAAAAAAAAAAAATAAAAAGTTTTCAAATAATATTAAATCAAGCAAAACAATTAAGAAATTTAAAAAAAATTATGCCCATTAAATCTATATACTTAATCTCATTTCCTCCCGATTCCCATCTTCTTCCCTTTCCTAATATCATTCCATCCCCCGTTCCCCTTTCCCTACCTTCCCCCCCCCCCTTCCACCCTTCCCCATCCCCCTACCTATCCGCCCCTCTCCCTCCCCCGCTTTATAACCCCCGCTTAACAACCCCCCAACTTCTTAACTTCCTCCTCGCCCACCGTTCCCCCTTCACCTTCCTCTCTCACTCTC
>NC_061824.1:3493480-3500980 GCF_019202785.1 Penaeus chinensis
AAAGACATGTAGGAAAATTTACCTATATGGGTGTATAAGTGTATTGCGTAATATATGTACATATATATATACACATACACATACACATACACTACACACACACACACACACACACATACACACAAATATATATATATATATATATATATATATATATATACATACACATATATGTATGTATGTGTATATATATATACTGTATGGATAAATACACGTAATGATTTATTCAAAACTTGGGTTTGAAGAGGAGATAATATTGTCGTATATACATACTTCAATTCCTCAATTAATAATCAAATTACTAGTAAATCTATCTGAAAATAGTCTATTAGTAAGCCAATCAGTATCTTTCTAACAAGAGGTATAACCATCCAGTCTGTATCTATATATCTTATCTATTTATCATTTATATCATTGACTCCCGGTTGCAGAAATGCAAGCAGAGGATCTACTGGTAAGAGAGATGGTGAACTCTTCAATCACCCGAAGGAAGGCAACGGGAAACCACCTTCGTACACTCCCTTGTACAACCATGAAATTAAACTTGGTCGCCAACGTCAGGTTCTGATACGGCACAGAAAAAAAATATATATTTATCATCATATACATATGACATGTATCAACACAAATTTCCTACAGAAAACCAGTCATATTTCAGACGATATGTAATGGAACAAGGAATTTCAAGGTGAAATTCCCGCTAATGAGTCAATTAATTCTAAACAAACCAATTTCTTATCGACAAAAAATAAATGAATAAATAAATAAATAAATAAAATAGGTAGCGTATAAGGTAGGACAAAAGGGGGGGGGGGTAGATTAGGAAGGGGGGAGAGGGTAGAGGAGGAAAGTTGAGTGGGAATCATAGGGGCACGTAGGGGGGAGGGGGGGGGTATGGAGCATTAACGCAAGACGAGGGAAAATTAATGACATAGATATAAGGTGGAGAGTGAGGTGAGGATGAGGGGGGGGGGTGTAAAGAGTGAAGGGAGGAGAGAGAATTGACGCAGAAGCAAAAGGAGAATTAATGAGAGATGCGAGGCAAGGCGTAACAGGGAGGAAGGGGGGGGGGGGGTGACGAAGGGGATAGAAATCGACGTGAAATTAAGATGAATTAACGACAGAGATAGAGGGTGGAGTGAGAGGTTCGGGTGATGGAGTCAATAAGATGCTGGAGGTGAGATGAGGGAAGAGGGAGAAAAGGAGAAGGGGGAAGGAGGTGAAGATGGTGAGATGAAGGAGGGGGGGGGGGATAAGAGGAGAATGAGGAGGAAGGAGGTAAAGGTGAGGCGAGGGAGGAAGGAGGTAAAGGTGAGGCGAGGGAGGTAGGAGAACTGGAGGAGAGGAAGAGGGAGAGAAGGAGGATACTCAGGGGGAAGGAGGTGAAAGTGAGATGAGGGAAGAGGGAGGGAGGGAAGGAGGGAGAGAGAGACGAGGGAAGAGGAAGAAATGGGGGAGAGGAAAGAGGAAAGAAATAAAGGCGAGATGAGGGAAGAGGGAAAACAGAAGGGAGGAGGAGGGGGGGGGGAGGTTACAGAGTTCGCGTAATATACCGAGAGATAACGGGTCAGGTGAGGTAACCCCATTTGACCTTATTTACCTCTTTTGACCCCCACTTAGGAGGCAAGTGTGACAATCCTGTTGTGTTAGTGCGGCCTGATCAGCTGACGTTACTATAAGTCTGTCTGTCTGTCTGTCTTGTGTGTGTCTGTCTGCTGCTGGATCGTCCATCAATACTATAATGATTTCCCTTTATTCTCATTAAATGCCTTTTAGATGAGGGTGAGTGTTATTTTCGAGATCAAGTTTGCCTTTTGGTATTAGGCCTACACAGAATGAGGTTTTGGGAAGACAGGTTTTGAATGATTGATTGGATGCGTGTGTGTGTGAGTGGGTGTGTATGTGTGTGATGGCCTCTAGTCATGCGGCCATTTGTTATGACCTGGTTTGCTTCTCTGCAATTTAGAGTATGAAAATGGATCAATTTACAGACAAATTTTCTGTTACATACGTTTCCAAAACTGTTGAGTTGCGTTCCCTCTCTTCACGAAAAAAGGACAAGCTATCATCGACTTTCGTAGTAAATAAGTCATCACTCCCGAGAAAAAAAAAAAAGAAAAAAAAAGAAAAAATGCCATAAATGTCCTCTCGTTACGTCATGCTTATTTAAAAAAAAAAATAAAACAACGTCGACGAATTTCATGGGCTCGGTATATGTTTCCAGTTCTCTAAACATGTGTGTGGAAACCCTCATCTCATTCTGACATTTACGGAGCTTCTTGCACGTCAACTTTCTAAATCATAATCTACATTAGCATCGCAAATTCTATTCTTTCGACAGACTCGAGTTGTCGACACACATGCTTCGGTATTTCTATAATTTTTCCGAAGTTAAGAAAGTCGTTGTCCGTCATTAAACGAACTCCAAACATTTTTGTCCAACCTCGTCCATGAATACAAAAATCCTTCAAACCTCATCAAGTTTTCACACATTTTTCTTTTTGTCCTCCCCGTTGCTGCAGCAGTCACAGTAACGTCTTTTTCTTGCGCTAGAGGGCCTTCTGGGCTTCGTCCCTCCGTGAGAAGCGATGAAAGCGTTTGGAGCGTGTCCGGGAAAACAGGGCTGTCGATTTCAAGGTATTTCAAGGTTGTACACGCCAAGGAGTCGAGATCCTTTAGCCGTAAAGAGGTTGTTAGCTCCCTGATGCTCGTTCCGCCGCACCTTGTTTGTGTACGGGTAATTGCGGCTTCTGGCCGGGGTCGAGACGTGTGAACAGCTGCTCGTCCGCTCTTGGTTCTCATGTGCTGTGTTCCTCATGCATATTTCTCCTTTTATACGTTTTTCGTCTTTCTTTTTGCTCTTCTGGTTGCCTCTTCGTTTGACGGTTATTTCTCTATCTTTCGGCATTCTTCCGTCGATTTTCATTTTCTTTCCGTTCCTCTTTCTGGAGTCCATAAATTCTCTTTCCCTCTTTATCTCTTTGCTTGACGTGTCCTTCGGTTCTCCCTACGTTCTCCCACTTCCTCTGTGATCCTCCTACTTCATCCTGACATTCTTTCGTTCAGATTAAGTCCTTAATTCCTCTATCCTCTTTCCTCTCCTGTTTATACTAAACCTCTTAATATTTCCTGTGGTCAAAGCCCTTGCCCCCTCTCGCTCCCCTGTCTTCCATGCCCTCCTCTTACTTCCTTCCTTTTCCCTAATCTCTTCTCTCTCTCTCTCTCTCTCTCTCTCTCTCTCTCTCTCTCTCTCTCTCTCTCTCTCTCTCTCTCTCTCTCTCTCTCCCTCTCTCTCAATTATCCTCACCCGCCTCATCTACCTCCTCACCCATCTTCCTCTACCCTGAAGTATAGTAGAAGGAAGGCGGTGTTTAGCTCGCCTCCCTTTCGCACACCTCCCAGGCAGGTACACAGCGCGAGAACAAATCCCAAAAGACCTTGTCCTCTCTCTCTCTCTCTCTCTCTCCCTCTACTCCCCTCCCTTCCTCCCTCCCTCCTTCCACCATCTTCCCTCCCTCCCTCCCTCCCTCCAGCAATCCCAAAGAGGGTCTGGTTCATAACTCTGAATATTCATGACAGAGGCCGCATGTCCGGGGGTCACATGAGTCTCCTCCGCCCACCCACTGTCTCAGAACCTTCTCTCTATTAATAATAAGAACCGAGGTATCCCCAGCTACTCTTGGCTCTCCAGCCACCTTGGCCGACTCGCTTCTCCCTTTCTGCTCGTGGCTAAATACACGGTTTCGACAGATGGACGTTAACAGCAATGGGGTGTGTTAAAAAAAGATCTTGATGTCTGTATAGGCTATGATTTATGTACATCTGTTGGGATGACGATAGTAAACAAGAAATCTAGTAAATACAGAGGCCTTTATTTGTTAAATGGCCTCTGACTTTTGGTGCGCCTTTGTACACTTAAGACACAAGAAGCTCTAGAGAGTATCATGGGATGTTCGAGGAACCTCCCAAGAAGTCGAATGCAGCTTGGAAATTGACTCAAACCAAGCCTTCGCACACTATCTTGGACTAGAAGAGACACCCCTCGAGCACTCCCAGAGCCTTCAGTTCTTTCAAGGTATAGTGATAATCTATAAACTACAAGCGACTTAGACATTTGTAAAGACGTGCTTATGGAGTCATCACACTCTTCAAAAATCGCTCTGAAGCCAGCTCTAGAGACGCGCCAAGCTCAGAGGACTCTATTAGTAATGTCAATTACCAATTCACAAAAAAATGGCTAATCTCTTACCCTTAGAAAATGACAAATCATTCGCTAAATCCGAATGACAGACCGTTTGCTTAGTATATATCAATTTGGCAGATTTAATGAGGTTTCTTCGTGTGCATAAGTAAGCCTTAATGGAAAACGGTAAAAAAAAAAAAACGTTACAGCCCTGTTGCGTGAATCCTCGAGGGAATAACAATGATCAAAATATATCGGAAAGTAAAACATATCGGAAATATATACATGTATATATATGTATATATATCGGAAATGTATGTATCGGAAAGTAAAAAAAAAAAAAAAAAAGGAAAGAAAGAAAATAAAGAAGAATGAGAGAAAGAAAATAAAAAGAATAAATAAATAAACACATATTGTATATATAAATTCAGTCTGACGACATAACTTTACTTAAAAAAAAAAAAAAAAAAAAAAACAGTAAAAAAAAGGAAAGAGAAAAAAAACAAGAATCACTGTAAATAAAGACAGGAATAAATCAATGTGCTTGTTAACTTCTATCCCAACAATCACACCACACACTAAAACAAACAAAACCGCCAACCTTAACAGCACAGTTTACGCTTGATACAAAAATAAAGTCAGACCAAGAAAAGCGAAAACAAACAAACACCAAACTGAGCCTCGCATTCACAAACGCACAAACGCACGCACGCACAACCTTCACAATGGGAATATAAACAAATCCTCTTACTAAGGCAGTTAACACGGAGTTGCTTTAAAGAGGGGGGGGGGGGGAGGGGAGAGGGACTGGGGAAGGGAGAGGAGAGGGAATGGGGAAGGGGGATGGGAGAGCAGAGGGAATGGGGTAGGGGGAGGAGAGGGGAGAGGGAATGGGGAAGGAGGGGGGATGAAGGATAGGGAATGAGGAAGGGGAGGAGAGGAGAGAGGGAATAGGGAAGGGAGGTGAGGGAATGGGGAATGATGAAGGAGGGAGGGGGGATGAAGGATAGGGAATGGGGAAGGGGGAGAAGAGGGAAGAGGGAAAGGGGAAGGGGGAGGAGAGGGAAGAGGAAAAAGGGAATGGGGAAGGGAGAGGAGATGGAATGGGGAACGGAGGGGAGAGAGAATGGGGGAGGAGAAGGAAGGGGAAAGGGAGAGGGAATGGGGAATGGGGGTTAGGGGAAAGGGGATGGGGAATGGAGAACAGAGGGAATGGCGGATTGAGGGTGGGTAGAAAGTGACCATGGGGATTGTACTTGCTAATATTGCCTCTCCCCCCCTTATCTCCCCACTACCGAACCCCCTCCCCCTTCCCTTCCTCCTCCTCTTCCTCTTCACCTAGCAATCTTTACCGCACTGAATTAACATTATAACCGAGAGGGAATTCTCAAAATGCTTCAGTTTTAGCTTGTTTATATATGTTTTAGCTACAACCCTCACTGATCTCATCTCATTTCTCTCTCTCTCTCTCTCTCTCTCTCTCTCTCTCTCTCTCTCTCTCTCTCTCTCTCTCTCTCTCTCTCTCTCTCTCTCTTTAATTATCTAGCTATCTCCCTCATTTACCTTTTCCCTGCCTCATTCTCTTTCTCTCTCTTATTTTCCCTCCATCTCTTTCTCCCTCTTCCTCTTCTCCATCTCTTCCTCTCCCTCATCATCTCCATCTCTCCCTTTCACTCTTCATCTTCTCCGTCTCCCCCTCTCTCCTTCTTCCTCTCCTTTTTCGTCTCTCACTCTCTATCAACTTCCACGAAATTACAACGTATATCCTTCTTGCTTGGAACAGTTCGATCATACAAAGAAAAATGACGATTAACTAATGATAGTAATTTCTCAAGTTCCATCCCCAACTTCAATCACAACACCGAAATCTGAACTTGCCATTGTTACTCTATCTATTTAAAAAATCCTCATTAAACAAGCGGTTATGGTTGTGCTGAATCAGTATCGTCTAAGAAACATACAAAAAAAAAAAAAAAAGCAAAAAAAAAAAAAAAAACGTTCGCATTATCTTTCGATACTGCTGTATAAACACTTTGATCCCTTATATTAATAATTCGAATCTCTTATACAGGCATTCTGCGCATTTGTAAAATTATCTCGAGCCCTTGTATAAGCGTTCTCAGACCCTGTATACAAACACCGAAAGTGTGCAAAACTGATATTACTATATAAACACTTATACTTTTTTTGTACTGATGCAGACCTGTCAAAGTTTTTCTCTTGCAGTTAGCAAGTTGAACGTCATGTAGCCAACATTTTACCCGTTGATGTAGAATAAAGAAAAGAGCATCGTATCAGATTTTCACGATTTCAAACATCGTAAAACACGAATATAGAGTTCACAGACTACAAAAGGAAAACGATATTACCAATGGGAACTTTTTACAACCAATAAAGATCTTCTGATAATAATACTGATAATAATGTAATGATGATGATGATGATGATGACAATAATATTAGTAATGATAATATCAACAATATCATTATCCATAATTATATTATCAATAATAATAGTAATAATAATAATAAAGATAATAATGATGCTATTACTACTACTATTACTAATTATAATAATGATGCTATTACTACTACTACTACCAATGATAATAATGATAACAATACTATTAATAACGATAACAACAACAGCAACAACAACGACAACAACAACAACAACAATAACTCGATAGACAGAAAACTGATCAAATAGAATAATAACTGAACGTCGAAATGTAGATTTTTTATGAAAGCGATACTTCTCACACTTAAAACAACACCTTTTGCCCATTAACACGCAAAGTTATTGTGTAACAAGACCCTTGAGTATATATCTTGTTTCAGTCTGTTTTTACCATCGCATTATTTTTTCTTCATTTCAAGAGGGGGGGAGGGAGGGGAAGGGGGTGGAATAAAGGGGGTGAATGGAAGGAGGGAGGCATGGGGAGGATGAGGGAGGAAGGAGGAGGAGGAGGGGTAAAGGGGGAATGGAAGGAGGGAGGAAGGGGGAGGAGAAGGGGTAAAGGGGGGAATGGAAGGAGGAGGGAAGGGGGAGGAGGAGGGGTAAAGGGGGGAATAGAAGGAGGGAGGAATGGGGAGGAGGAGGGAGGAAGGGGGAGGAGGAGGGGTAAAGGGAGGAAGGGAAGGAGGAGGGAAGGGGAGGAGGAGGGGTAAAGGGGTGAATGGAAGGAGGGAGGAATGGAGAGGAGGAGTGAGAAAGGGGGAGGAGGAGTGGTAAAGAGGGGAAGGGAAGGAGGAGGGAAGGGGAGGAGGAGGGGTAAAGGGGTGAATGGAAGGAGGGAGGAAGTGGGAGGAGGAGGG
>NC_061824.1:3513480-3515980 GCF_019202785.1 Penaeus chinensis
CTCTCTCCCTTTCTCCATTTCCTCTCTCCCTTTCTCCATTCCCTCTCTCCCTTTCTCCATTCCCTCTCTCCCTCTCCATTCCCTCTCTCCCTTTCTCCATTCCCTCTCTCTCTCTCCATTCCCTCTCTCTCTCTCTCCATTCCCTCTCTCCCTTTCTCCATTCCCTCTCTCTCTCTCTCCATTCCCTCTCTCCCTTTCTCCATTCCCTCTCTCCCTTTCTCCATTCCCTCTCTCTCTCTCTCCCTTTCTCCATTCCCTCCCTCCCTTTCTCCATTCCCTCTCTCCCTCTCTCCCTTTCTCCATTCCCTCTCTCCCTTTCTCCATTCCCTCTCTCCCTCTCTCCATTCCCTCTTTCCCTCTCTCCATTCCCTCCCTCCCTTTCTCCATTCCCTCTCTCCCTCTCTCCCTTTCTCCATTCCCTCTCTCCCTTTCTCCATTCCCTCTCTCTCTCTCTCCATTCCCTCTCTCCCTCTCCATTCCTTCTCTCCCTCTCTCCATTCCCTCTCTCCCTTTCTCCATTCCCTCTCTCCCTCTCTCCATTCCCTCTTTCCCTTTCTCCATTCCCTCTTTCCCTCTCTCCATTCCCTCTCTCCCTCTCTCCATTCCCTCTCTCCCTCTCTCCATTCCCTCTCTCCCTCTCTCCATTCCCTCTTTCCCTCTCTCCATTCCCTCCCTCCCTCTCTCCATTCCCTCTCTCCCTTTCTCCATTCCCTCTCTCCCTTTCTCCATTCCCTCTCTCCCTCTCTCCATTCCCTCTCTCCCTTTCTCCATTCCCTCTTTCCCTCTCTCCATTCCCTCTCTCCCTCTCTCCATTCCCTCTCTCCCTCTCTCCATTCCCTCTCTCCCTCTCTCCCTTTCTCCATTCCCTCTCTCCCTTTCTCCATTCCCTCTCTCCCTCTCTCCATTCCCTCTCTCCCTTTCTCCATTCCCTCTTTCCCTCTCTCCATTCCCTCTTTCCCTCTCTCCATTCCCTCTCTCCCTCTCTCCATTCCCTCTCTCCCTTTCTCCATTCCCTCTCTCCCTCTCTCCATTCCCTCTCTCCCTTTCTCCATTCCCTCTTTCCCTCTCTCCATTCCCTCTCTCCCTCTCTCCATTCCCTCTCTCCCTCTCTCCCTTTCTCCATTCCCTCTCTCCCTTTCTCCATTCCCTCTCTCCCTCTCTCCATTCCCTCTCTCCCTTTCTCCATTCCCTCTTTCCCTCTCTCCATTCCCTCTCTCCCTCTCTCCATTCCCTCTCTCCCTTTCTCCATTCCCTCTCTCCCTCTCTCCATTCCCTCTCTCCCTTTCTCCATTCCCTCTTTCCCTCTCTCCATTCCCTCTCTCCCTCTCTCCATTCCCTCTCTCCCTCTCTCCCTTTCTCCATTCCCTCTCTCCCTTTCTCCATTCCCTCTCTCCCTCTCTCCATTCCCTCTCTCCCTTTCTCCATTCCCTCTTTCCCTCTCTCCATTCCCTCTTTCCCTCTCTCCATTCCCTCTCTCCCTCTCTCCATTCCCTCTCTCCCTCTCTCCATTCCCTCTCTCCCTCTCTCCATTCCCTCTCTCCATTCCCTCTCTCCCTTTCTCCATTCCCTCTCTCTCTCTCTCCCTTTCTCCATTCCCTCCCTCCCTTTCTCCATTCCCTCTCTCCCTCTCTCCCTTTCTCCATTCCCTCTCTCTCTCTGTCCATTCCCTCTCTCCCTCTCCATTCCCTCTCTCCCTCTCTCCATTCCCTCTCTCCCTTTCTCCATTCCCTCTCTCCCTCTCCATTCCCTCTCTCCCTCTCTCCATTCCCTCTCTCCCTTTCTCCATTCCCTCTCTCCCTTTCTCCATTCCCTCTCTCCCTCTCTCCATTCCCTCTCTCCCTTTCTCCATTCCCTCTCTCCCTTTCTCCATTCCCTCTCTCCCTTTCTCCATTCCCTCTCTCCCTCTCTCCATTCCCTCTCTCCCTTTCTCCATTCCCTCTTTCCCTCTCTCCATTCCCTCTCTCCCTCTCTCCATTCCCTCTCTCCCTCTCTCCATTCCCTCTCTCCCTTTCTCCATTCCCTCTCTCCCTTTCTCCATTCCCTCTCTCCCTCTCTCCATTCCCTCTCTCCCTCTCTCCATTCCCTCTCTCCCTTTCTCCATTCCCTCTTTCCCTCTCTCCATTCCCTCTCTCCCTTTCTCCATTCCCTCTTCCCTCTCTCCATTCCCTCTCTCCCTTTCTCCATTCCCTCTCTCCCTCTCCATTCCCTCTCTCCCCTTTCTCCATTCCCTCTCTCCCTCTCTCCATTCCCTCTTTCCCTCTCTCCATTCCCTCTCTCCCTCTCTCCATTCCCTCTCTCCCTCTCTCCATTTCCTCTCTCCCTTTCTCCATTCCCTCTCTCCCTCTCCATTCCCTCTCTCCCCTTTCTCCATTCCCTCTCTCCCTCTCTCCATTTCCTCTCTCCCTTTCTCCATTCCCTCTCTCCCTCTCCATTCCCTCTCTCCCCTTTCTCCATTCCCTCTCTCCCTTTCTCCATTCCCTCTCTCCCTTTCTTCATTCCC
>NC_061824.1:3518480-3520980 GCF_019202785.1 Penaeus chinensis
CAAATTATTTCCACATGGATGATTGAGGTATTCTATGACCCACACATACACGTCTGTATGTATAAATGTATGTATGTAAGTGATATATATATATATATATATATATATATATATATATATATGTATATATATATGTATATGTATATGTATATTTATATATATATATATATATATATATATATATATATATATATATATGAGTACATACATAGACATGTATGTCTGTGTATGCAAGTATAGATGTATGTAAGTACATTTATATGCACACACACACACACACACACACATACACACACACACACACACACACACACACACACACACACACACACACATATACACTTTCAAATCGTGAAATAAATCCTTCTCACCCCTATTCAAATATCACATTTTAAACTGAAATAAACACTGTACACATCTGCAAAATCAAATCACTAACAGAATATTCACCCGTAGGATAAATATTGTTGATGTAAATGTCTCGCCTTTCATAATTATTCACGATCCGAAATATTCATCATCCTGTCCCGGTGCAAAGTGCAGACTGCCAAAATAACACAGGCGAACGAAGCGTTACCCGTTCCTTCTCTCAACAGAGCTCCATAAAATGTCAAACACGGTGATTTAAACCGACATCCGCATTTACGGTTAAAATAGCTATGGCAGGGGGAGGGGGAGGGGGAGGTGGGGGGAGGAAGGGGAGGGGTAGGGGAAGGGAGGGGAGGAGAGAGAGAGAGAGAGGGGGGAGGAGGAGGCTAACCACAGCTACAGCAACATAGTAAAAGTAATTCTTGACATTAACATCTTCACTCGATTCCTCCTGTGAATTTCTAATCTTTCGCATGTACGTGTGTCACATATCATGTTTTATTTAGGGAAAACCAAATAAGATTCCACCCATTTCTCCTCTTCTTCCACCCCCTGCCCTCCCCTTCCCCTCCCCCTCCCCCTCGTCGACACTCACTGGCACCCCATGACACTTCCACCGCACTATTCGTGTCATCACTTTCGAGAACCTGTCATTGTCACTCCTTCTTAGGACTCATAAAGACGCCCTCTTTTCGGCCGGTCATTTGACCTCACGAACCCAATGGTGACCGGGGAAATGACCCAGATTGACCCATTTTCACAGCCCTGCCTCTCTCTCTCTCTCTCTCTCTCTCTCTCTCTCTCTCTCTCTCTCTCTCTCTCTCTCTCTCTCTCTCTCTCTCTCTCTCTCTCTCTCTCTCTCTCTCTACCTCTACCCCCTCCCCCTCTCCTCCGCCTGCCAGGTCACAAGTGCCATGTACGCGCGTGGACTGACCTAAATTGCGAAGTCATAATGGTAGTGTCTGGTGCAGGCTCGCCTTTTGGGGAAACCATTAATTTTCCCCAACACGTCCTTTCGTTTTAATCCCCCTTACCTTGGGGACATTAACGGGGTATGGGAGGCTGTGTTAGGTAATGTGCAGACGCGAGGGAGAGGGTTTATCGGAATGGGTGTAATGTGCGAGAGTAAAGTGTGCGTACTTTATCTGGTGGTATTTCTTTATAATTAAGGATTTATTGATGACTTGTGGGGCTGTTTTAGTCTCTCTCTCTCTCTCTCTCTCTCTCTCTCTCTCTCTCTCTCTCTCTCTCTCTCTCTCTCTCTCTCTCTCTCTCTCTCTCTCTCTCTCTCTCTGAAGGAGGAGGTAAAGAGGAGGGGGAGGGGCGAGGGAAGGAAGGAGAGAAGTGAAGAGAGGTAAAAATGAAGGAAGAAGCGAGGAGAAAGAAGGAAAGAGGGACAATGTGAGGAAGGAGATAGGAGGGCAAAGGAGGTAAAGAGCAAGAGGGAGAGGCGAGGTGAAGAAGAAGAGAAGAAGAAGAAGAAGAAGAAGAAGAAGAAGAAGAAGAAGATGAGGAGGAGGAGGTGCAGGAGAAATGAGGTAAAGAAGAGGAAGAGGGAAAAGGAGGTAAAGAGCAAGAGGGAGAGGCGAGGTGAAGAAGAAGAGAAGAAGAAGAAGAAGAAGAAGAAGAAGAAGAAGAAGAAGAGGAGGAGGAGGAGGAGGTGCAGGAGAAATGAGGTAAAGAAGAGGAAAAAGGAGGTAGGGAAGTGGAGGAAGAGAAAATAGGTAAAGAAGAGGAGAAAGAGGTAGAGGAGAAAAGAGGTAAAGAAGAAGAGGGGGGAAGGTGGAGCAGAAAAAAAACGTACAGAAAAGGAAGAAGAGGTGGAAGAGAAAAGAGGTAAAAAGGAAGAGAGAGGAGTTTAAGGAAGAAGAAGAGAATGAGGAGGGAGGGACGAGGGGAGGAAAAGGGAGGCGATAAGAGGATTAAGAAGGAAAGGAGGAAGAGGGGAAAAGAGGAAAGAAGTTGACCTAGGGTGGCTGTCAACACCGACCTCACATCCCCTCTCGTGACCTTTGCCCTGAGGAAGTATTAACCCTTAACTTCCCAGGCAGGTCAAAAGAGGTCAGTAAAGAGGGGCACTTCGGGAGGAGAGGAGGAGGGGGGGGGGGGGGAAGGGGGGAGCACATAGCGA
>NC_061824.1:3536934-3539434 GCF_019202785.1 Penaeus chinensis
AGAAGAGGCAGGTGAAGAAGAAAAGAGGAAGGAGAAAAAGAGCAGGGAGAATAAGAAAAAGAAAATGCAAAAGCTGAAGAAGAATGAGAAGAGGAAGGAAAAGAAATAGGTGGAGGAGGAGGAGGAAGAGGAAGAGGAAGAGGAAGAAGAAGAAGAGGCAGAGGAAGAGGAGGAGTAGGAAGAGGCGAAGAAGAAGAAGAAGAAGAAGAAGAAGAAGAAGAAGGAAGAAGAAGAAAGAAGAAGGAGGAGGATTGGAAGAAGAAGAAACAAATGATACCAGAAGGCGAAGAAGAAAAAGAGTAAAGCAAAGAAAAAGAAAACGGAAAATAATAATAATAATAAAAAATAAAAAAAAGCGAAAGATTAAAAACGCGTTTTAAAACAATTCAAAAATTTGCATCTCTGGAAAGAGAAATCGACAATCGGGTTAATATACTTGTTAAAACGACTGATTGTTATCGAAGCCTAAAATCTGATACTTTTTATAAACGATTTTTTATCCATACAAAAGACGTAGACATACTAATATGATAACTGATGATGATAAAGATGATAACAACAATAATAATGATAATAATAATGGTGATGATGATGGTAACAGAAAGGATAATAAAAATAATGATAATAGTAACAATATTAATGGTAATGATAATGGTGAAAACAACAATAGTGATGATGATGATGATGATAATGATGATAATGATAACAATAATAGTATTAACAACAACAATTATAATAATAATAATAATAATAATAATAATAATAATAATAATAATAATGATAATGATAATAATAATAATAATGATAATAATAATAATAATAACAATGATAATGATAATAATAATAATAATAATAATAATAATAATAATGATAATAATAAAACGAAATCATAGTAATAAGAACAATAATAATAATGATAATATGTGATAATAATAACCATAACATAAAAATAATAATAATAATGATAATAATTATCATAATAATAACAATTCAGAAATACCCATAATAACATTTAAAGTGAGTATAACAGTTATCATAATAGATACATAAATAAAGATAGACATAAGATAGATATGAAGATGAAATAAACAATAATTCAATGTATCTATTTCTTTCTCTTTCGGTTAATGCATCTCCTTCGGTTTCCAAGTTGTCTTTTATATCTATTACTCCTTTCTCCTTTTTCCCTTCTACATTTATTTATCTTTTTGTTTCTTTCGTCTCTATTCCTCCCTTCCCTTTCCCTCTTTTCGTCCCATTTTCTATTCCTTTTCCTTTCTTTCCTTCCTTCCTACCCCTCTTTCTCTTTCGCTTCCTCCCTCTTTCTCCCTCTTTCTCCCTACCTTTCGTTTTATCCCCCTTTCTCTCTTCCCTTTCACCCTCGTTAACTTATCCCCTACTTTCCTTTCGCTTCTCTCCTCTTATCCCCACCCCCCCTTCCTCTTTCTTCCCCTCCTCTTATGTCTTTCCTCTTTCTTCCCCCATTCGCTTCCCTCACTGCCCCCTCCTCCCCCTCTCCCCTCTCCCTCTTCCCTCCTCCCCTCTCCCCTCTCCCCTCTCCCCCTTTACCCTTCCTCCCCCTCTCCCCTCCCCTACCCCCTTTACCTTCCTGCCCCTCCCCAATCCCCTTTAGCCTACCTCTCCCCTCTCCCTTCCCCCTTCCCCCTCCTCCCTTCCTCCCCCCTCCCCCCCCTCCCCCTCCCCCCCCCTCCCCGCCTTCCATCAACCAGCGTGACGAAGATCCTTGACCAACAGGCTAATTTATAGGCATTTCATATATAAGGGATATACTTTGTACACATAATGCGCAGTTTAACAACCCGCATTAGCTATAGGCCATTTTGCCATTCATGTTTTCCCGTTGGTATGGGGGGGAGAGGGGGGAGGGGGGAGGGAAGGGAGGGGTCACATAAATTGTTTTTGAATGCGACCAGATATGTTTTGTATAAATATAAATATATATATGTATGTATATATTTATATATATAGATATATATATAAGCATATATTCATATATATACATACACATATATGTATAGAATTAGATAAATTAATACTCATATATATACATACATATATATACATATATTTATATGTATATATACATATATATGTACACAAACACAGATATATATATATATCAATTCTTAGATTACTCATTATATAAAACATTTCATATCAGTAAATGAATCCGAATCTGATATTTTCGTTACAAATTTCGCTTGACAGAATAAAAAATAAACACCAATAAAGCGATTTTAATACCAAGTCACCGATTCTAATCAAAAGATCTCACTTGTGAGTAGAAAAAAGAAAAAGGACGGTGGGTGTCACTTATTAACAAAATGTCTTATTAATGAATTGGATAATTTAGCGGAAATTAAAAAGACGAACGAGTTTGTTGTTGTTGTTGTTGTTGAATAGCATAATGACGTTGACAAACAAGGTAGTTTAGAAATATGGGTTGTTTTATTTTCATTTTTCTTGGTTATTCCATTTT
>NC_061824.1:3544434-3546934 GCF_019202785.1 Penaeus chinensis
GAGAGGTGGGAAGGAGAGGGGGAGGAGGGAGAGGTGGAAAGGAGAGGGGGAGGAGGGAGGGAGAGGGGGAGGAGGAGGGAGGGAGGAAGGAGGGAGGGAGAGGGGGAGGAGGGAGGGAGAGGGGGTGGAGGGAGGGAGGGAGAGGTGGGAGGAGGGAGGGAGAGGGGGTGGAGGGTGGGAAGGGTGGGAAAGAGGGAGAGGGGGAGGAGAGGGAGGGAGAGAGGGATGAGGGAGAGAGAGGGGGAGGAGGGGAGGGGTGGGAGTGAGGGAGAAGGGGAGGAGGGAGGGAGAGGGGGAGGAGGGAGTGAGGGGAGGGTGAGGGGGAGGAGGGAGGGAGGAGTAAGAGAGAGGGGGAGGAGGGAGGGGGAGTGGGAGGAGGGTGGGAGGGGTGGGAGAGAGGGAGAGGGGAAGGGGGGGAGGGAGAGATGGGAAGAAGTGAGGGGGTGGGAGGGGAGAGGAGGGGAAGGAAGGGGAGAGACGAGCGAGGGAAGTAGGGGTGGAAGAGAGGGAGAGGGGAAGGGGAGGGGGAGGGAGGAGAGCGAGTGAAAGTGGGAGGTGAATAGAGAAAGGGAAGGAGATGGAGACATGAAAGAAGGGAAGAGAGGGGGTAAGGGAGAGAGGAAAGAGAAAGAGAAAGGAAGAAAGGCAAAGAAAGAAGGAAGAGGGAAGGGACGAAGAGGAGAGGAAAATGACAACATGGGCAAGAGAAAAAGTGAAATGATAAGAAAAAGGATAGACGCAGTTAGAAAAAAATAATAATAATAACACGGCGATGGGGAGGGAAAAGGAGGAGGCGGAAGAGAGGAGAGGAGAGGGAGAGAATGAGGAAGAAGAGGGGGGAATGGGAGGGGGAGGGGCGTGGAAGTTGGACATCTCCATCCACTATTCTCCATAAACTTCGTCCTCAAGTTAAGCTTCTGGTGATGGCCTGTTGTTGTGGCTGGAGGGAGTGAGGGAAGGGAGGGGAGGGAATGAGGGGAGGGGAGGGAGGGAGGGGAGGGAATGAGGGAAGGGAGGGAGGGAGGGAGTGAGGGAAGGGAGGGGAGGGAGGGAGGGAAGGGAGGGAGGGAGGGAGTGAGGGAAGGGAGGGGAGGGAGGGAGGGAAGGGAGGGGAGGAGGGAGGGAGGGAGGGGAGGGGATGGAGTGAGGGAGGGATGGGAGGGAATGAGGGGAGGGGAGGGAGGGAGGGGAGGGAGGGAGGGAGGGAAGGGAGGGGAAGAGGAGAGGGAGGGAGGGAGGGAGGGAGGGAGGGGGGGGGAGTTGGAGGAGGGAGGGAGGAGAGGGAGAGAGGAGAGGAAGGAAGAAAGATAGGGAAGGGAGGGAGGAGGGTGAGGGAGAATGATGGGGGAGGGAGGGAGAAAGATGAGAGAGGGAGGGAGGGAAGAGATGGAGAATAGAGAGGGAGGGAGAAAGAGGAGAAGAGGGAGAGGGAAGAGAGGATTGGAGAGAGATGGGAAAGGGAAGGAGATGAGAAAGAGAGAGAGAAAGAGAGAGAGAGAGAGAGAGAGAGAGAGAGAGAGAGAGAGAGAGAGAGAGAGAGAGAGAGAGAGAGAGAGAGAGAGAGAGAGAGAAAGAGGGAGAGAGAGAGAGAGAAGGAGAGAGAAAGAGAGAGCAACAGAGACAGACAGACAGACAGAGAAAAAAGCCAGACAGAGAGAAACAACCAAACAAAAAATCAAACAGAGAAAGAAAAGAGAAGAAAGAAAAAGAAGAAAGAAAGAAAAGGGAAGAAAGGAACCACAAACAACTCCAAGACACAAGCACAACAGCGGCCGAAGACAGGTGACAAGGGAACTGCATTGCTGTCAGTCACCTCGTATGACACTGCAACTCTCTCGGTCCTCTCACACGTTTCCCACGCCCCTGCCATCCCCAATCCCCACACCTCCCCATCCCCCCCCCCTCATCCTACGATCCTTCTCCTAGATCTTCCTCCTTCCTCCTCCTCCTATCCTTCACATTCTCTCACATTCTCTCCTATCATTCGTCCCCTTCCCTTATTCTTCCCCCCATCGCTATCCTCCCTCCTCTTCTCTATCCTACACCCTCCCTATCCTCCCTATCTTCCCCCATTCTACCCATCGTTCTTCCCCCTCCCTATCCTTCCCTATTCTCCCCCACCCCTACCTCTCGTCTCTATCCACAAACCTCCTTTTCCCTATCTATATATCTGTCTATTCTCTCTATCCTTTTCATCCTCTTCGATCCTTCCCTCCCTCTCCTATCCCCCTCTTTCCACTCCATCCTCACTCCTCCTACCCTTCCTCCTTCTCCTCATCTTCCCCCATCCGCCCTATTTTTCTTCCTCCCTCCCCACCCTCCCCAATTCTCTATCCACCCCCCTACCTCCCCATCTTTCTTCCCCCTCCCACCCTCCCCCTACATTCTCATCTTCCCCATCCTCCCTATCTTTCTACCATCCCCTCCCCCATTTTCACCCTATGCTCTATCTCCCCATCTTCCCCCATCCTCCCTCCCTCCCATATTCTCACCCAAGAAG
>NC_061824.1:3551934-3554434 GCF_019202785.1 Penaeus chinensis
TATGTCTGCCTGTCTGCCTCTGTTTGTCTGTCTCTGTGTCTGTCTGTCTCTGTTTGTCTGTCTCTGTGTCTGTCAGTCTCTATCTGTCCGTCTGTGTCTGTCAGTCTCTGTCTGTCTATCTGTCTCTCGCTCTCCGCCCCCCTCCTTTCTCTCTCTCTTTATTGGTTTGTCTTCCCCTACCCCTTCCTCTCTCCTCTCTCTATTCTTCCCTTCTGACAGCGACGATCCCTCATTCTACCCCATTTCCCCATCCTCAATCTCTTCCACCTCCCTCCTCCCTCATTTCTCTCTCCCTCTTCCCTCCTTCCTCCACCTCCTCCATCATCGTCTCCATCCTATTCCTCACCTCTCTTTTTTATTTATCGTTGCCAACATCCCTCTTCTCGCTGCCAACGCTGCCAACCATCGACGTTTTTTGCTGCGTCGGCCGTTTAGTCAGTGTCATAAGAAACACTATTGTTATTTCTCTCATTATAGTAATGGTCGTTGCTATTACTCACTGGCACTGTAATAAGCTTATCATGACAGAAATGCAGTTCGACTTTCTCTTTGATATCATTATCAATTCTCTTGTCATCACAACTGTCTTTTTTATATTATCACCATTTATCTATTTTTTTTTTCTTTTGAAATCTTCGTCGCAACTTTTTTTTTTTTTTTATCATAACTACTTACATTTTTAATTTCTTGTTATTGTCTTTTCGAAATATGTTGAAAAGTAGCAACGCTTTTTATTTTATTTAATTACTCTATCTTTAGGGAAAAAATGCGATGTATATATACCACATTATTTACGACAAGAAAGGAACAAAATGCAATGAATAACCAAAGAAGCAAATGATGAACCGCCGCCGCCATCACAACAGAATTCGAAACAACCCTCATGTGTTCCGATCCAAATTGAAACAGGATCCGAATGGCTTTAACCCTCTCTCCGAACGCTTCATTTGTTCTCCGGATCGTTCGAACTCCCAATTGGCCACCGCTTCGTCTTCCCCTCCGCCCTCCTTCCCTCCCTTTCACCCCTCTCTTCTTAATAAGTCTTATTTAGAGCCATTTATCTTGAATTATGAATTATCGATGTAGTTGTCACAAGCGACCGGCGGCGGTGGCAGACAACGCCTTCTGTGGCCGCGATTAATAACACCACAAGACTCGACTCTTGGTCTAATTAGGTTACCTGAACGAACACGGGCGGGGTGGGGGGAGGGGGGGTAGACGTTTATTTTCCTGTCTTGTTTATAAGCTGCATCTTTTATGTAATGCTGTTGTTCTTTATTATTATTTTACCTGTCCTATTTGTATAATCCATTTTCTCTTTTTTGTTTACTTGTCTTGTTTATGCAATACAATCTCATTTTCTTTGTTTACGTGTCTCATAAGTTGCAAGGTTGACAATAACTTTTGCTCCGAGTTTCGTATTGTTAAATGGCTGTGTGTGGGATTTTTAAGATGTAGAATATTCCAAATATTCTCTTAATTGTTTTACTAATAAATACGTAATAAGTAATTAGTAAGTAATAAGTTAAGTGGCATTTTAGTCACAATCTAATTGATATTCTCCATTTTACGTTAACAAAAGGGCCAGGCAGTATTATGTTGATGATAGTAATATTACTACAAATAGTGATGGTATTGACGATGATGATGACAAGGATGAGGACAGTAATAAAGATAATGATAATGATATAAGAAAAAAATATACTACAATTGCTACTTTTAACTACAACTGTTACTACCACCACTACTACTATTACTAATACTACTTCTGCTACATCTAATTCAACAACTGCTGAGAAAAACTACAGTATTAATGATAATAATGATAATAATAATGGTAATTATAGCAATAATAATGAAAACAATAATGATAACAACTACAACAATCATAATGGTGAAATCGATGATGATAATGATGATGGTGATGATGACGATAGTTATTAATAATAATAATAGTAATAATAGTAATAATAATAATAATAATAATAATAATAATAATAATAATAACAATAATAATAATAATAATAATAATAATAATAATAATAATAATAATGATAATGATGATAACAATAATAATAATAAAAATGATAAAAAGAATGATAATAATAATTAAAATAATAATAATAATAACAACAGTAATAATAACAATAACGATAATTATAACAACAATTATTTAGACACTAAGTTATCTCATTGAGACAACTTAAGACATTAAGTTAACAATGAGATCATTACAACACTAAGTTAACAATTAGATAACTTAGACATAAGTTAACAATGAGATAAGTTAAGACACTAAGTTAACAGTTAAATAACTAAGACACTAAGTAAAACAATGAAATAACAAATATACTAAGTTAACAATGAGATAACTCAGACCCAACTTAACCTAACAAAGTTAACAACAAGAAAAACTAAGTCACTAAGTTCGTAACGAAATAACAAAAACACTAAGTTAACAATCAAATAATTTAGACACTAAGTAAACAAGTATATAATT
>NC_061824.1:3559434-3561934 GCF_019202785.1 Penaeus chinensis
AACAAATATATATATATATATTTCTCCTCCCCCTTCTCTCTTTCTATTCCCCCTTTCCTCTTTTCTTTCCGCTTCCTTTCTTTCATTCATTTTTTGTGAAGGATTTTTTTTCGCTCTTTTTATTTTTTTATTTTTTTTCGGAGGCTAAAGTTTACGTTTGTGGGAATCCCTATTTTTTCGGAGTTATGTTTGTTTACATGTTTGTGATTTCTGTTACTGTCCATAATTACTGAGCAATATAAGTTTTCTCATAAGTGTAGCATATCAGTCTATCCCCTTATCTATAAAATTATGTAGGCCTACACACACACACACACACACACACACACACACACACACACACACACACACACTCACACACACACACACACACACACACACACACACACACACACACACACACTCACACACACACACACACACACACACACACACACACACACACACACACTCACACACACACACACACACACACACACACACACACACACACACACTCACACACACACACACACACACACACACACACACACACACACACACACACTCACACACTCAGTCATGTAATTTGTTTTGTATGTTTATTTCTCACGCTGAGAAGAGGTACAAATTTGACCAAGCATTTTCTGTCAACAATTTGTACTTGACTTTTCTTCTCCTTTAAAAACCCGTATGTTAATTAAGGGGAAAAATTTGCCATAGCTCCCCCCCCCCCCCCTCATAACTATACTGTAACTATACTGTTTATTCTATGGTTCACTTTAATATGATATTAATGTTACAATTTGTTTTACTCTTAATAGATGGATTCGAAGGGAAATTGACCTTAAATTCGTTTCTTCGAATAAATCTTATATTCTTCAAAATTTGAAAAAAGTTCATCTTTATTATTATTTTTTTTTTTTTTTTACCTCGATGTCAATATAAAATACAAAATATCTGGCTCGCTCTTTGCCTTTCTCTCTCTGAAAATCATCTTTTAATGCAGTCTGAAAATCAATATCACCCATAGCATATATATATATATATATATATATATATATATATATATACATATATATATATATATCTTTCTTTTAATCCTGCTATCATTCATCCCGCTTTACGTCACAACATTTGTACATACATTTTCTATCTATTTATCTATCTATCTCACCCACAATTATCATTCATCCGCTGAAGACAACGCTATTCCCGATTACCTTTGAGGCACTGAAACCAGATGAATAAGTTCTCAATTCTCTCTATTCTTTGTCTCCAAAATTAACCAAAAATGATATGATAATTAAGAATGATAAAAAAAAACTCAATTCTCTCTGTTCTTTGTCTCCAAAATTAACCAAAAATGATATGATAAAAATGACATTAAAAAAAAAACAATTCTCTCAGTTCTTTGTCTCCAAATCTAACCAAAAACATGAAAATTGAAAAGGACATGAAAAAAATGACTATTGTCTCTACATTTAACCAAAAATGACTGAAAAAATCAATGAAAAATCCTACTTTTAATACGGCGAACACAATATACCCGTCATAATTCATGGCCTTTCATCAAATAGGCCTAAAAATCAATAGGGAACCGAAGAGGAAGACGAAGGTAAATTTCTTGCCTTAGTGCTGCTTGGGAGTCGCGAGGGCAGAATTTATAACTATTTTGAGGGTTGTGCATATACATACATAGAGACAGATAAATTGATAGATAGATAGGTAGGTAGGTAAGTAGATAGATAGGTAGATAAGTAGGTAGATAGATAGACAGATAAATAGATAAATGGATAGGTAGACAAAACACACACACACACACACACACACAGAAGCACGCGGGCGCGCACACACACACACATATATGTAGATAGATAGAAAGACAGACAGATAGATAGACAAATAGATAGATACCCACACACACATACTAATAGATCAACAGATTGATGGATAGATAGATGCACACACACACACACACACACACACACACACACAAGGTATTGCAACAGCTGAATTTACTCGTATGGAAAATATATATATATATATATATATATATGTTCATATATATATATATATATATATATATATATATATATATATACATATATATATATACACACATATATACACACAGATAACCATAACACACACTATGAGATCACTCAGAGTAATGATCAAATGAACAACGGCGTTTCCCCCAATTTATTATGCAGTTGAGTCAGTGAGTCAGTGAGTCCATTCAATGCCTGTCCTTCAGTAAATGTGTATAGGGGAGGTAGTTAGTTGTGTGTGTGTGTGTGTGTGTGTGTGTGTGTGTGTGTGTGTGTGTGTGTGTGTGTGTGTGTGTGTGTGTGTGTGTGTGTGTGATGTAGGAAAGGGTTAAATAGGATCTCAAGATATGGAATGAGGAGGAGGGAAGGGGGGAGGGGGGTCAAGAAGGAAGATGGGGGGGGGGGGGTTTGGGAGAGCTGGGATAGGAATAGGTAGGGTCTAGGGTGTTAGACGGGTGCAAGAGAGG
>NC_061824.1:3581934-3584434 GCF_019202785.1 Penaeus chinensis
CCCCCTCTTCCCTTCCCCTTCCCCCACCCTCCTCTTCTCTTCCCTTTCCCCACTCTCTTTCCCTCCTTCCCTTTCTCTTCCCTTTCCTTTCCCCCATCTGTTTCCCTTGCCTTTGACTGTTGACATAATCTTTAGTATTTTTCTCATTTTCTCTCGCTCCATTACTTTCACTTCTATCTCTTATCTTTTATAATGTATTTACTTGATCTATTTATTTATTTCATTTATTTATTTATCTATCTATGTATTTATCTTTTATCATCGTTAAAAAAAATAACCTCGCTTTTGATCGATCTTTGTTATTTACCAAGAGATTAATATTGATAGATCTGAAGAGTACCGTTAATTATTTTTTTCTCTCTATTTTTCGTTTTTTTGGAAAATTCATCTATTTATCTTCACGTTTCCAAAACAAAGGAATAATAATTTTACACGAATAAATGAATATCTATAACAACTAATTCTTATGCTGCTTTCATGTTTACAATTTTTTTACTGGAGAATTTATAATTTGAATCTCATATATATATATATATATATATATATATATATATATATATATATATATATATATATATATATATATATATTATTATTATTATTATTATTATTATTATTATTGTTATTATTATTTCTATAACTATGGATTTACAGAGGTATAACACAGCTTCACTGATGAAAATCCTGATGATAATGATAGTAATGATAATAACGACAGCATTGATAATCATAATGATGATATTGATAATGATAATATAAATAACTATGATAATAATAATAGAACTATGATAAAGATGAAGATAATGGTAATAAAACAATAAAAACAACAACGCAAAGGATGATAAAATAATGATGTATTCTTATCTAAACACACATAAAAAAACTCAAATGTAATTAGTATAAACAACTTTTTCTACAGCCATTCAGTATAAAATAAAATCAACTGCCTCCATTATCCTCAGAGAATCACTTTGAGGAACATATAACTCTTTAGTAAGAAAATGACTAAGATCCCCAACGGATAATCAATAAACAGAAACAAAAGAAAAGAAAAACAAAAACAAAATTCGTGCACATTTTCTGAGATGTACAGTCACTTCCAAAAATTCGTGAACGCTGAGGATTTCGATGCTAAAATTCACAGGATTTTTCGTGACTGTGCAAAAGATTATGCAATTTGGTGGTGTGCGTTGTGAGGAGTATTTCTGAATGAAAATAAAAATATAAAAGTAAAACAGTTCTTTATTAGAAGCGTTAGTTACCTAGTTCTTCGAAGAGAGAGGGAGAGAGAGAGAGAGAGAGAGAGAAAGAGAGAGAGAGAGAGAGAGAGAGAGAGAGAGAGAGAGAGAGAGAGATAGAGAGATAATAAACATTTTCTTTTCCTTCTCCTTCTTTGGCTACATTTTCTACTTCTTTTCGTCCCCCTTCTTCATCATCTTTTCCTCCTTTTCCTTCTTCGTCTTCGTCTTCGTCTTCTTTCCCTTTTTCTTTCTTTCCTCCTCTTTCTTCTTCTTTCTCCTCTTCCTCTTGACAACATATTTTAGACAATATCTATTCCGTCGAAAATTATTATTCTTTATAAAAAAAAAAAAAAAAAAAAAAAAAAAAAAACGTAGTTACAGAAGCTTGATATAAACAATTAATTTAATCCAATTTTATATACAAGTTACAATGTTTATTCGTTCGTTTGTGTTGATCCTTCGGAGGAAGGGACCAGCGTGGGCATCCCTAGGGGCGCCTCTTCCCTCAGGGGCACCAACCCACGAGCAGAACCCGGAGGAGGCAGCGACAAAGCCCAGTCCGTCAGTGGGTCGGTTCGTGTCCTGGAGTCCACAAGCATTGTCAGTTCGGGCCATTTACTTCCGCCCCATTGACGAGGCAACAAAGAAACTCCTGTTTGAATATTTGTTTTGTGTGTTTGTTCAGCGGGGCGGAAGGGAGACCGAGACGCTTTGCATTGTGGCGCCGATACTGTGAATGTTTTGGGAGGGGGGGTAGGGTGGGGGAGGGAGGGGAGGGGAGGGGGAGGGGTTAGGGTAGTTGGAGATGGTGAGGGAATGAGGGGTTAGGGGTGTTGGGGAGGGAGATGGGGAATGAGAGGTTAGAGAGGGGAAGGGGGAAGTGGATAGGAGATGGAAGGGAGGGAGGGAGGGGGAAGATGGAGAGGAGATGGAGGAAAAAGGGAGATAGTGGGTAAGGAGGGATAGGGGAGAGATGAGATGGAAGGGAAAGGGGGGGTTGGATAAGGGGAGGGGAAGTGGAGAGGTTAAGAAGAGGGTGGGGAGGGGAAGGAGTGAATAGAAGAAGAGAGTGGATAGGAGAAGAGAGTGGAGAGGGAATAGGGTAGGGTGGAGAGGGGAGGGGAGGTGGAGAGGGGAAGGGAGTGGAAAGGTTAAGGAGAAACTGGGGAGAAGAAGGAAGATGGAGAGAGGAAGTGGGAAGAGGAAAAGGGAAAGAGAGAGAGAGAGAGAGAGGGAAAGGGGGTTGGAGAGGGGGAGAG
>NC_061824.1:3601934-3604434 GCF_019202785.1 Penaeus chinensis
TCAGCCTCCCCTGCGTTTAATCTCCCCGTGCGTCAGGACCCCCGGGGCGACCTCCCGTATCTCCTATCAGTCTCCTGTGAGATGAGATCCTTGTGGCCTGCAAGACGCTAGGTTCATCTGCCTCTTTTATTCTCCTATTTTCTCACTCCTTTTTTTTTGTTTTTCTTTTTCTTGTCTGTTGTCTACCTGCTTCGTCGTTGTCAGTTGGGGGGAGGTGGGGGGACGAGGGGATGAGGGGGAAAAAGTCTATCTTCGTATCCGCTCTTCTTCATATCTCGTCTTCTCTTCTCTCTTCTCTCTTCTCTCTTCTCTCTCTCTCTTTCGCTCTCTCTCTCTCTTTATCTCTCTCTCTCTCCCTCTCTCTCTCTCTCTCTCTTTCTCTCTCTCTTTCTCTCTTTCTCTCTTCCTCTCTCTCTCCACCTGAACCGCCTGCAACAGAGGATAAACATGTGGAGGAGCGAGGTGGCGCATCGACTCCACCTCACCTCCACATCTTCCATCGTCACCGGACAGGGTGGAGGAAGTGGCACCTCCAGGAACTTCCGCCTCTACCTACATTCCGCTTCCACTTACGTCCCTCCTCCACCTACGTTCCTCTTCCACCTGCGTCCCTCCTCCACTTACGTCCCTCTTCCACCTGCGTCCCTCCTCCACCTACGTTCCTCTTCCACCTACGTCCCTCCTCCACTTACGTCCCTCTTCCACCTGCGTCCCTCTTCCACCTACGTCCTGCTTCCACCTGCGTCCTCCTCCACTTACGACCCTCTTCCACCTACGTTCCTCTTCCAGCTGCGTCGTGCTTCAACCTACGTCCTTTTCCACCTGTCTCCTGCTTCCACCTAGATCCCTCTTCCACCTACGTTCTTTTCCACCTACATCCGTCGTCCACTCGTCCACCTACGTCCCTCTTCCACCTACGTTCTTTTCCACCTACATCCGTCGTCCACCTACGTCCCTCTTCCACCTACGTTCTTTTCCACCTACATCCGTCGTCCACCTACGTCCCTCTTCCACCTACGTCGCCTCCTTCGCCTCCTTCGCCAAGCCGGACCCTTACGGCATTATCATAAGGAGGTAATTCCACTTACACAAAGGCGCTCGCACACTCACGCATACGCACATACGCACAGACACGTATACTCTTTTTCTTCTTCTCTGTGTGTGTGTGTGTCTGTCTGTCTTTCTCTCTCTCTCTCTCTCTCTTTCTCTCTCTCTCTCTCTCTCTCTCTCTCTCTCTCTCTTCTCTCTCCGTCTGTCTGTGTCTGTCTGTCTGCCTCTGTCTCTGTCTCTCTCTTTCTCTCTCTCTCTCTCTCTCTCTCTCTCTCTCTCTCTCTCTCTCTCTCTCTCTCTCTCTTTCTCTCTCTCTCACCGGTGACATGGAAACTCCCAGAACAATTACACGAATTCGCGCAAGGAATCACATTCAAAGTCTTCTTATTTTATTATTATTATTATTATTTTCATTTTTATTTTCATCTTCATTTTTTTTTTTCTATTGAGGGTGCAGGATTATCTCTGATCGAACGACTCAATCATTTCTTGTTCCTTCTTTCAGCGTCGCCCATTAACCCCTGATCTCTTATCTGCGCTCGCGGGCGTGAGGCGGGCGGGCGGAGGAGGAGGAGGAGGAGGAGGAGGAGGAGGAGGAGGAGGAGGAGGTGGAGGAGGAGGAGGAGGAGGAGGAGGGAGAGATGGAGGACGTGGAGGAAGGAGGGGGGAGGGAGAGATGGAAGGAGGGCGTGGAGGAAGGAAGGAGGAGTGAGAGATAGAGGGCGTGGAGGGAGGAGGGAGGGCGTGGAGGGAGAGATGGAGGGAGGAAGTAAAAGGAGGGAGGGAGGAAGAGGTGGATAATGGAGGGAGAGATGGAGGGAGGGTGTAGAGGGGGCGCCGGGGAAGAGGAGGGAGGGAGAGAGAGCGCGGAGGGGGAAGAGGACAGGAAGGCGGGAAGGAGCAGAGGAGGGAGGGAGGGATGGAGGAAGGAAGACCGCGGGGGGGAGGGAGGGGCACGAAAGAGGGAGGGAGGGCGCGGAGGAAGGGGGAGAGGAGTGGAAAGAGGGAGGGCGCGGAGGAGGAGGACGCGCAGGAGGAGGGAGGGGGCAGGAGCGTCTCGGGGCCGACTTGGAGGGCCGCGTGCGTGTGGCAGAACACCGCGGCAGGTACGAGCTGGGCGGCGGCCCCACAGGCTGGCCGCCGCTGCCCAGCGCGGTGTGGGGCTGCCGCTGCCTCCGCCCGCGCCCTGGTCTCCCTCGCGCGCTCTCTCGCGCTCTCTCGTGCGCTCTCGGGCCTCTCTCTCTCTCTCTCTCTCTCTCTCTCTCTCTCTCTCTCTCTCTCTCTCTCTCTCTCTCTCTCTCTCTCTCTCTCTCTCTCTGTCTGTCTCTTTCTCTTTCTCTTTCTCTCACTCTCTCTCTTCCTCTCTCTCTCTCTCTCTCTCTCTCCCTCTTTCTCTTTCTCTTTCTCTTTCTCTTTTTCTTTCTCTCTCTCTCTCTCTCTCTCTCTCTCT
>NC_061824.1:3611934-3626934 GCF_019202785.1 Penaeus chinensis
GCTCATGTGGGCGGCCGCTCCCTAATATGGCGGTTTTGGGTGGACGGCCAAGCGCTTCGAGGGGGGGGACGGGCGGTGGTGTAGGGCATCGGGGGGGCCGGTGGGAGGAAGGCGGGGGCTGGTCGCGAGGGGTGTGTTGGGTGGTTGTGGATTCGTAGGTATTAATATTTTTGGGGCGTCGGGGGTGGGTCACCGTCGATGAGGTGAAATCGGTGGAATATTGGGCTACTCACGTGGCGGGGGTTGTGTTGTATTTGTGGTGTGTGTATGGTATTGCTATGGGAGTACGGGTTGGTATGTGGAGGGGCGGTTATGAGGGAGAGAGAGAGAGAGAGAGAGAGAGAGAGAGACAGAGGCGAGGGAGCGAGGAGAGGGAAGAGAGAGACGAGCGGGCAGAGCGAGCGCAGAGCGAGAAGGCGAGACGCAGGAGCGGGTCGCGGGGGCGCGGGAGGGCGGCGCGCTCTAGCGGGAGAGGGAGAGAGAGAGAAGAGAGGAGCAGAGGGCGCGAGAGCGGCGGGAGAGGAGCGAGAGGAGAGAGCGCGAGAGAGCAGCGCGCGCAGAGCGCGAGAGAGCGAGCGCAGCGACGCGAGAAAGAGACAGAGAGCGAGCAGGGAGAGAGCGGGCGCGAGCGGGAGCGAGGGAGAGACGAGAAGCAGAGCTCGCGCGAGGTCGCACGGGGACTCGCAGACAGGCTGCGCTCGAGCGAGATAGAGCGCGCGCGCGCGAGCGAGCGAGCGGGAGCGCGCGCTCGCGGGCGAGAGCGATGCGCGCGCGCTCGCGTTCGCGACGCTCGCGCGCGACGCGCGCGACTGCGCCAGCGCTCTCGCGTCTCTAGCGATCGTCTCGCTGCGCTCGCGTCTATTGCCTGACTTCTATCGAGCGTTCGTATATTCTAGAGGTGATCTATCCTTTGGTCTGTGTTTCTAGCTATCGATTGCCTTCTACTCTCTCTCCCTCGAGGGTTCTCAAAAGTATTAAGTTAAGACATAAATATTTAATAGTTAGACACAAATTGTAATATAATAACCGTTGTTACGAAGGGATGATTGTTATCACGGTGCCCACGTGCCCTCCCCACATTTTTGTGGGCTTTTGTGATGGCCTATTGAGCGGATGGGGGGCCTTATGAACTCGGGGCGTGACGGGGTATTATCCAGGTGGGTCATTGTGTGTGTACTCGCGGGAACGCGGGGGGGGGGGGGGGGGGGGGGGTGGGGGGACTCTGGCGTGAGTGGTCACATATGCTGGATTCGGTGGCGGGTATTGGGTGTAGGGGGTGGGGGGGGTCGTGGGGGGGGGTGGGGGGGGTGGGGGACGTGAGGAGTGCACCTCTCTCATATAGTCTCTCTCATACTTTATATCTAACTCATATCTACTATCTCTCTATCTATCTCTATATCTCAAATCTATAAAAGATATATAGTCTCGCTTTAATATTCTCTCTCTTATAATATATATATCTCTACTATATATATGTAATCATATTATATATACTCTCTATCTCTCTTACTCTCATATATCATATTATATGTTGTGTGTGGTGTGTGTGTTTGTGTTAGTGGTGTGTGGTGTGTGGGGGGGGTCGGGTGGATGGGTGGGTGGTTGGCGGGACATGGGGGGTGGGGAAGGATGGGGGCACGAGGGGTGATTTAGGGGGCGGGGCGGCGGGCGGATAGTTGCGATTCAGGGTTATAGTGGGATGGTTTTTTTTTTTTTTGGGGGTGAGTCTGAGTTTTGGGGGGGAGCGGGGCAAAAACAACGAGAGAGAGAGAGAGTCGAGAGAGAGCGCAGAGTAGCGAGTTAGGAGGAGAGCAGAGAGGAGAGCGAGCGAGAGAGAGAGAGCGGGAGGGGGGGGGGATAGGGAATTGGGGGGCGGTTGTTGGGAGGGCTGCGGGGGAGAGCATAGGGAGATCAAGGGAGGTGGCGTAAAGGGTGGAGGTGGGGAGAGGGATTAGAGGGACGGACAGCGTAGGCTACGGGATAAGGGGAAGACCGCGAGAGAGGAACGGGGTGGACAGGGGGGACGGCGAGCGTATAAAGGGAATCTGGCAAGGGGGGGAGAGGAGATGAGATGAGGGAAATCACTGCGGGGTTGCCGGGGAAGTCGATAAGGGGCGATATAGGGGGGAAGGACTACGGGATAACGGGGGGGTGGTGGGTGAAGGGTTAATAAAGGGAGGTGTAAGAGGGAAGGGAAGGCGAACGGGAGCGGAATTTTACACACACAAACAACACAAAAGACGTGAGATGGTGGAGGAGGAGCCGAGATGAAGGACTAGGGAGAGAGATCACGTGGGGAGAGAGGAGGGGAAAAGGAAAAAGGGAGAAGGGGAAAGTAATTAAAGGATAAAGCGGGCAGGGAAAGCGATCAATTGGAAGAGAAACGGTAACGAGCGAAAAAGGAGATGAAGTGAGACAGTGGGCCGAGGGAGCGAGATCAAGGGGGAGTGGTAACACGGGAGAAGGAAGCTGACAAAGGCAGGAGAGGGGGAGATAAGGAGGGAGGTAAATAAAGAGAAGTAGGGAATGACAGAGGAAAGTGAGAGAAGCGCCGTGAAAGAGCAAAAGAGAAGGAGGAACTCAACACGACGGCACAAGTAGAGAGAGAGAAAGTGAAAGAGGACAAGAGTAAGACAGGAACAAAGCGAAGACGCAGGAGAGGAGAGAGGCATGGGACGGGAACAAGGGAGACGAGAGACGGTCGGATGAGAAGCGCAAAAGAAGTAACCGCGAAAAGAAGACCAATGAAAAGGGCCCACGAACAGGAGATGATGGAAGCGCAGAGGCCAATGAAAGAGAAGGGGAGGGAGGGGGGAAAGCAGAGGAAAAAGTAGAGAAAAGGAGAACAAGAATAGAAACATGAAGAGAAATGACAATGAGAAAACGAAAAGCAGATAAAGAGGAATGGAAGAAGGGAATGAACTGGCAAATGAGAAGAAGAGAGAAAGTCGAAGAAAGAGAAGAGGAAATGAAGACAAGCGCAAAGAAGAGAAGAAAGAGACCAAGAAATAGAAATAGCAACAAGAAAGAACAAGGAAAGAAGATAGGAATGAAAGGAGAAAAAGAGACAGGAGGAATGGAAACGATGAGACTGAAAGAGAGAATGGAAGAGAGAAAAAGTAAGCAAAAAGAGAGAAAGCGAAGCAGGCACAATGAAATTTGTGGGAAAGAGACGAAGAGAAAAAGGGAAAAGGGTTGCAGGAGCAAAATAGAGATGAAAGAGGAAATGAAGGAGAAAAAGAGACAAAGAGAGCCAGAGAGAAGGAAATGAAATGGGAAAGAGAAGAAGAGAAAAGAGAGAAAAGGAAGAAAAAGACGACATGGCCAGAGAAATGAAGAGAAAAAGCAAGAGAAAAAGAGAGAAAGAGACGAAGGAATGAAAGAGAAAAAGTCGAAGAAGAGAAAAAGGAGAGAAGGAATGAAATGGGACAAAGGGAAGAAGTGAAAAAGGAGAAAGGAGAAAAAGAGAAATGAAAGAGGAATGACGGAGAAAGAGAAAAGTAGCGAATGCGAAGAAGGGGGGGAAATGAACAGAGAAAAGGCGAGAGAAGAGACTGGGAAAGAGAAAAGGGGGAGAAGAAGGGAGAAATGACAAGAGCAAAAGGAGAAGAAGAGAAATGAAAGAGAAAAGGAGAAGAAGAGCAAACTAAAGAACGATAAGGAGAAGTGAGCAAATGCCTAGAGCAAAAGTGAAGCCGAAGAACTGACAGAGCACAGGAGAAGGAAGAGGGAAAGAGGAAACGAGGAAATGAAAGAGCAAAAGGAGAACGAAGAGAGAAAATGAAACAGAGAAAAGGCGAAGAAGAGGGAAAGAGACAAAGAGAAATGCAAGCGAAACGGAGACGGCATCAGCGAAGAAGAGACATGAGAGAACATGAAAGCGCAAAGAGGGGAGAGATGCGGGATATGAAAGGAACACGGAGAAGACGAGGAAAGAGGAACAAAGAGAAGTAAATCCAGCGAAAAGGAGAGAGACGAGAATGAACGCGAAAAGGAGAGACGAGGGAACGAAGAAAACGAGAAAGTGCAAATAGAAACGGCGAGAAGGAAAAAGAGAACACCTGACAAGCGAAAGGAGAAGGAAGAGGGCCAGCGCAACCGCGAAATGAAAGAGCACATGAGACGCGAGAAAACGCGAAATGAAAGAGAAACGGAGAAGAGAGGGGAAGCGAAGAAGAGACATGAAGAGAAAAGGAGAGTAGTGACATGCAAGAGAAAAGGGAGAAAAAGAAGAACTTGAAAGCGAACAAAGGAGAAGACGCGCACTGACACCCGAGACCGGTCGCCGCACGCGCCTGCCCTGCCCCGGCGCAGCGCCAATGCCAGCGAAATGCACCGCACACCATGAGCACAGACAGAGGCAAAGCCCGCTTCCCCGGCGAACGACGCGCAATGACCGCGACATGAAAAGCCCCTTGAGCAGACAGCGCACCTGCCCGCGAACACGAGTACAGTCTAGAGGAAGGTACGCGTGCGGCAGCTGATGGGGGAGCTTTTTTGGAGTTGATTTCTTCGATGGGAGTATTTGGACATACTCGTTTTCCATTGGGGTGGTATTGGATTTGGTTGTGGAGGGTGGCGCAGTAAGAGTGGGATGTGGGTGGGCGTTGAGAAAAAGGATGGACTGAGTTGGGCTATAGGCGGACGACAAGGCGATGAAGAGACGAAGGACCGGGCAGAAGAGGCGTAGGAGGTAGAGTAGAGGAGGAAGAGGAGAGAGGAGAAAGAGGCAACTAGGGCGGAAGCAAGGAGCGAGGCCGAGGAGAGGCGGAGGCCGAGGAAAGAGGAGTAAGAGAGGAGCGCGGCGGAAGAGGAGCGGAGGCAAGAGGCAGAGAGGAGGAAGAGAAAGAGGAGGGGCGATGGGAGAGAGGAGGCAGCGGAGCGGACGACGAGGAGAGCGGAGGAAGAGGAAAGAGGAGCGCAGCGGAAAGCGGAGGAAGAGGAGAGAGGAGGCAGTGGAACGAGGATAAGGGGACACGAGGAGAAGCGGACAGAGGAGGACGAGGAGCGCGCGCGGCCGCTGAGAGCGGGCAGGAAAGCGGAGAGACGGAGGAAGAGGCAAGCATGAGGATGCGGCGAGAGGATGAGAGCGACGAGGCGGAAGCTGAGCGGAGGGACGCGGAGAGGGGAAGGCTGAGAGGCGGAAGAGGGAAGGGAGGAAGCGGCAAAGAGGACGGCAGCGGAAAGGGAGTGCACTCGGAGCTCGGCAGCCGCGGGCGCGCGGCGGACCGCGGAGAGAGGCTGCCGGGGCAAGCGGAGGCCTCATCTCTGCGGCCGTGTCCATCTGAGTCCGTGCCTCGGCGCGATTCAGGACGAGGACCAGCGGCGGCCTCTTCCCTCTTCTTCCTCTTCCCTCTTCTTCCTCTTCTCTCTTTTTCCTCTTCTCTCTTTTCTTCCTCTTCTCTTCCTCCTCTTCTCTCTTCTTCCTCTTCTCTCTTCTTCCTTTTCCCTCTTCTTCCTCTTCTCTCTTCTTCCTCTTCTCTTCTTCCTCTTCCCTCTTCTTCCTCTTCCCTCTTCTTCCTCTTCCCTCTTCTTCCTCTTCTCTCTTCATCCTCTTCCCTCTTCTTCCTCTTCTCTTCTTCCTCTTCTCTTCTTCCTCTTCTCTTCTTCCTCTTCTCTCTTCTTCCTCTTCTCTCTTCTTCCTCTTCTCTCTTCTTCCTCTTCTCTCTTCTTCCTCTTCTCTCTTCTTCCTCTTCTCTCTTCTTCCTCTTCTCTTCTTCCTCTTCTCTCTTCTTCCTCTTCTCTCTTCTTCCTCTTCTCTCTTCTTCCTCTTCTGTCTTCTCTCTTCTTCCTCTTCTCTTCTTCCTCTTCTCTCTTCTTCCTCTTCTCTCTTCTTCCTCTTCTCTCTTCTTCCTCTTCTCTCTTCTCTCTTCTTCCTCTTCTCTCTTCTTCCTTTTCCCTCTTCTTCCTCTTCTCTCTTCTCTCTTCTTCCTCTTCTCTCTTCTTCCTTTTCCCTCTTCTTCCTCTTCTCTCTTCTTCCTCTTCTCTCTTCTTCCTCTTCTCTTCTTCCTCTTCTCTTCTTTCTCTTCTCTCTTCTTCCACTTCTCTCTTCTTCCTCTTCCCTCTTCTTCCTCTTCTCTCTTCTTCCTCTTCTCTTCTTCCTCTTCTCTCTTCTTCCTCTTCTCTCTTCTTCCTCTTCTCTCTTCTTCCTCTTCTCTCTTCTCTCTTCTTCCTCTTCTCTCTTCTTCCTTTTCCCTCTTCTTCCTCTTCTCTCTTCTTCCTCTTCTCTCTTCTTCCTCTTCTCTTCTTCCTCTTCTCTCTTCTCTCTTCTTCCTCTTCTCTCTTCTTCCTTTTCCCTCTTCTTCCTCTTCTCTCTTCTTCCTCTTCTCTCTTATTCCTCTTCTCTTCTTCCTCTTCTCTCTTCTTCCTCTTCTCTCTTCTTCCTCTTCTCTCTTCTCTCTTCTTCCTCTTCTCTCTTCTTCCTTTTCCCTCTTCTTCCTCTTCTCTCTTCTTCCTCTTCTCTCTTCTTCCTCTTCTCTTCTTCCTCTTCTCTCTTCTTCCTCTTCTCTCTTCTTCCTCTTCTCTCTTCTTCCTCTTCTCTCTTCTTCCTCTTCTCTCTTCTTCCTCTTCTCTCTTCTTCCTTTTCCCTCTTCTTCCTCTTCCCTCTTCTTCCTCTTCTCTCTTCTTCCTCTTCTCTTCTTCCTCTTCTCTCTTCTTCCTCTTCTCTCTTCTTCCTCTTCTCTCTTCTTCCTCTTCTCTCTTCTCTCTTCTTCCTCTTCTCTCTTCTTCCTTTTCCCTCTTCTTCCTCTTCTCTCTTCTCTCTTCTTCCTCTTCCCTCTTCTTCCTCTTCTCTTCTTCCTCTTCCCTCTTCTTCCTCTTCCCTCTTCTTCCTCTTCTCTCTTCTTCCTCTTCTCTTCTTCCTCTTCTCTCTTCTTCCTCTTCTCTCTTCTTCCTCTTCTCTCTTCTTCCTCTTCTCTCTTCTCTCTTCTTCCTCTTCTCTTCTTCCTCTTCTCTCTTCTTCCTCTTCTCTCTTCTTCCTCTTCTCTCTTCTTCCTCTTCTCTCTTCTCTCTTCTTCCTCTTCTCTCTTCTTCCTTTTCCCTCTTCTTCCTCTTCTCTCTTCTCTCTTCTTCCTCTTCCCTCTTCTTCCTCTTCTCTCTTCTTCCTCTTCTCTTCTTCCTCTTCTCTCTTCTTCCTCTTCTCTCTTCTTCCTCTTCTCTCTTCTTCCTCTTCTCTCTTCTTCCTCTTCTCTCTTCTTCCTCTTCTCTTCTACCTCTTCTCTTCTTTCTCTTCTCTCTTCTTCCTCTTCCCTCTTCTTCCTCTTCCCTCTTCTTCCTCTTCTCTCTTCTTCCTCTTCTCTCTTCTTCCTCTTCTCTCTTCTTCCTCTTCTCTCTTCTTCCTCTTCTCTCTTCTTCCTCTTCTCTTCTTCCTCTTCTCTTCTTTCACTTCTCTCTTCTTCCACTTCTCTCTTCTTCCTCTTCCCTCTTCTTCCTCTTCTCTCTTCTTCCTCTTCTCTTCTTCCTCTTCTCTCTTCTTCCTCTTCTCTCTTCTTCCTCTTCTCTCTTCTTCCTCTTCTCTCTTCTTCCTCTTCTCTCTTCTTCCTCTTCTCTCTTCTCTCTTCTTCCTCTTCTCTCTTCTTCCTTTTCCCTCTTCTTCCTCTTCTCTCTTCTCTCTTCTTCCTCTTCCCTCTTCTTCCTCTTCTCTTCTTCCTCTTCCCTCTTCTTCCTCTTCCCTCTTCTTCCTCTTCTCTCTTCTTCCTCTTCTCTTCTTCCTCTTCTCTCTTCTTCCTCTTCTCTCTTCTTCCTCTTCTCTCTTCTTCCTCTTCTCTCTTCTTCCTCTTCTCTCTTCTTCCTCTTCTCTCTTCTTCCTCTTCTCTCTTCTTCCTCTTCTCTCTTCTTCCTCTTCTCTCTTCTTCCTCTTCTCTCTTCTTCCTCTTCTCTCTTCTTCCTCTTCTCTCTTCTTCCTCTTCTCTCTTCTTCCTCTTCTCTTCTTCCTCTTCTCTTCTTCCTCTTCTCTCTTCTTCCTCTTCCCTCTTCTTCCTCTTCCCTCTTCTTCCTCTTCTCTCTTCTTCCTCTTCTCTCTTCTTCCTCTTCTCTCTTCTTCCTTTTCCCTCTTCTTCCTCTTCCCTCTTCTTCCTCTTCTCTCTTCTTCCTCTTCTCTCTTCTTCCTCTTCTCTCTTCTTCCTCTTCTCTCTTCTTCCTCTTCTCTCTTCTTCCTCTTCTCTTCTTCCTCTTCTCTTCTTCCTCTTCTCTCTTCTTCCTCTTCCCTCTTCTTCCTCTTCTCTCTTCTTCCTCTTCTCTCTTCTTCCTCTTCTCTCTTCTTCCTCTTCTCTCTTCTTCCTCTTCTCTCTTCTTCCTCTTCTCTCTTCTTCCTCTTCCCTCTTCTTCCTCTTCTCTTCTTCCTCTTCCCTCTTCTTCCTCTTCTCTCTTCTTCCTCTTCCCTCTTCTTCCTCTTCTCTCTTCTTCCTCTTCTCTCTTCTTCCTCTTCTCTCTTCTCTCTTCTTCCTCTTCTCTCTTCTTCCTCTTCCCTCTTCTTCCTCTTCTCTCTTCTTCCTCTTCTCTCTTCTTCCTCTTCTCTCTTCTCTCTTCTTCCTCTTCTCTCTTCTTCCTCTTCTCTCTTCTTCCTCTTCTCTTCTTCCTCTTCCCTCTTCTTCCTCTTCCTCTTCTCTCTTCTTCCTCTTCTCTCTTCTCTCTTCTTCCACTTCTCTCTTCTTCCTCTTCTCTCTTCTCTCTTCTTCCTCTTCTCTCTTCTTCCTCTTCTCTCTTCTTCCTCTTCTCTTCTTCCTCTTCTCTCTTCTTCCTCTTCTCTCTTCTCTCTTCTTCCACTTCTCTCTTCTTCCTCTTCTCTCTTCATCCTCTTCTCTCTTCTTCCTCTTCTCTCTTCTTCCTCTTCTCTTCTTCCTCTTCTCTTCTTCCTCTTCTCTCTTCATCCTCTTCCCTCTTCATCCTCTTCTCTCTTCTTCCTTTTCCCTCTTTTTCCTCTTCTCTCTTCTCTCTTCTTCCTCTTCTCTCTTCTTCCTCTTCTCTCTTCTCTCTTCTTCCTCTTCTCTCTTCTTCCTCTTCTCTCTTCTCTCTTCTTCCTCTTCTCTCTTCTTCCTCTTCCCTCTTTTTCCTCTTCTCTCTTCTTCCTCTTCTCTCTTCTTCCTCTTCTCTTCTTCCTCTTCTCTTCTTCCTTTTCCCTCTTCTTCCTCTTCTCTCTTCTTCCTCTTCTCTCTTCTTCCTCTTCTCTCTTCATCCTCTTCTCTCTTCTTCCTTTTCCCTCTTCTTCCTCTTCCCTCTTCTTCCTCTTCTCTCTTCTTCCTCTTCTCTTCTTCCTTTTCCCTCTTCTTCCTCTTCTCTCTTCTTCCTCTTCTCTCTTCTTCCTCTTCTCTCTTCTTCCTCTTCTCTCTTCTTCCTCTTCTCTCTTCTCTCTTCTTCCACTTCTCTCTTTTTCCTCTTCTCTCCTCTTCCTCTTCCCTCTTCTTCCTCTTCTTTCGTCTTCCTCTTCTCTCTTCTTCCTCTTCTCTCTTATTCCTCTTCTCTCTTAGAATTATTTATATTTTCATCATTATTATTATTGTTATTATTATTCCTATTATTATTAATGTTATGATTATTTTCATCATCATTATCATTAATATTTTTAAATCATTGTCCTAATTACTATCATTATATAAATTACTATTACTATTATCGTTGTTAGAATTATTAATACTATGATTATTGTTATTATTATGTTTATCAATATTATAACTACTTTCATTATAATTATTGTCATTATTATTATTATTGTTGTTGTTACTAGTGTTAGTATCATTATCATTATTATTGTTATTATTATCATTCTTATTATTATTGTTGTTGTTGTTGCTGTTATTTTAATATCATTATTATTATTATATCAATAAAAGTAATGATAGTGATAATAACAATGATAATGACAAAGAAAAAAAAAATAATAGTAAGACTGACAATGTTTGTAATAATGATAATAATAATAGTAAAGATAATAACAATAATGATAACGATGATAATAAAAGCAATACAAAAATATGGATAATGATAATAATAATAGCAGTAACCATAATATTAATAACAATAATAATAATGATGATACTAATAATAATAATAATAATAATAATGATAAAAATAATAATAATAATAATAATAATAATAATAATGATAATAATAATAATAATAATGATAATCATTATTATTGTAATGATAATGATGATGATTATAACAGTGACAATAATACTAATAATAATATCATTAACTAATAATGATGATAATAACAATTTTGATACTGATAATCATAATGATAAATATGATAAGAAGAGTCACAATGAGGATGATACTACAATTACTACTACTACTACTAATAAAAATATTAATGAAAAAAATACTGATGCTACTACTACAACTACTACTACTACTACTGCTACTACTAATAATAATGATGATGATGATATTGATAATAATAAGGATAGTAATTATATTGAAAATAATAATGATAGTTATAACAATGATAATAATAATGACAATGATAACAATAATCATCATAACAATGACAATATCAATTATAATAGTAATAATGATAATGGTAACTATGGTAATAATAATAATGATCAATTTTCTCTACGTAATGTCATATTCTCACCAGCACATGACATCAGGTGACAGTCAGTACATCAATAAGGTCTACTGACGCCTTACTCGCAAAGATTGATATATGCCTTATCTGTTGACACATATGTTTATGATTAGTGTCTAGACAACTGGATTGAGATAAATGTCGTCGTTATTGTTACTGTTATAAACATCGTTATCATTTTATATTATTTGTCTTTAAGTTGCTTTTAGCAATGTTTGATCAAGGGCAGATATAGGCAGATGGATATATATATATATATATATATATATATATATATATATATAGAGAGAGAGAGAGAGAGAGAGAGAGAGAGAGAGAGAGAGAGAGAGAGAGAGAGAGAGAGAGAGAGAAAGAAAGAGAGAGAGACAGAGGGAGAGAGAGAGAGAGAGAGAGAGAGAGAGAGAGAGAGAATGAGAAGATACATACATACATACATACATACATACATACATACATACATATATATATACATATATATATGTATATATATACATATATGTATATATATATATATATATATATATATATATATATAAATATATATATATATATATATACATATATATATGTGTGTGTATATGCACACACACGCACACACATACATACATATGTAAATATATGTATATATATATTTATATATATATATATATATATATATATATATATATATATATATTTATATATATATATATATATATATCTATAGCTGTCTATCTATCTATCTATCTATCTCTCTCTCTCTCTCTCTCTCTCTCTCTCTCTCTATATATATATATATATATATATATATATATATATATATATATATCTAAAGAGAGAGAGAAAAAAAGAGAAAGAAAGTGAGAGAACCCGGAGATTTCAATACATGTATATTCAAATAGTTATCAAATTTTCTCCTGTACTTAAGTTAATAAATATTAATGATTAAAATGGCATAAAGGAAAGGAATGAAAGAATTAATTATCATTACACTGAAGAATGCAATTGCAGTGCTGTTGATAATCATAGATATATTGACAATATTTAGAAATAAATAATGCTAGTAACGATAATAACAATATACAATTAGATAGATAGATAGATAGATAGATAGATAGATGTGTGTGTGTGTGTGTGTGTGTGTGTGTGTGTGTATGTACTAATATCAATAACTACAATCTTCCCAAAAAATAATCACGTTTGTAATTAAGTCCTGAAAATTATCTCATTACAATCATCCGATTACAGATAACAAGAGAATGTAAGTGGTCACATTTAGACAGGCGATCACTCTAATTACTGAAATCATTAACTAAGCGCTGGCGGAAGAAAAATTGTTGGTGATATTTCTAATCAATCGTTCCGGAATTGTATTTTTTTTTTTCTGTTATTTTATCAATATGACGGGTTCATCACCTGATTTGGTATGATAAAAATTAGTGTCAGATCATTAAAGAAAAAGGGAGGGAGGGGGTAGAGGGAGAGAGTAAAGGAGGGAGGAAGAGAGGTAGGGAGAAAGAAAGGCAGGTAGGGAGGGATAAAAATAAGTGAGGGAGGAAGGGAGAGAGAAAGGGAGGGAGAGAGGGAGGAAGGGAAAGAAAAAGCGAGAGGGAGAGGGAGGAAGGGAAAGAGGGAGAGAGGGATGAAGGAAAAGATCAAGTTAGGGAAAAAGGGAGAGCAGAAGGAAGGGAGGAAGAAGGAAAGGAAGAGAGAGAGAGGTAGGGGATAAGAGAAAAGGAGGGAACGAATGAGAGAAGGAGGGAGGGAAGGAGAGAGAAAAAAGTGAAAAGATAGGCTATTTTTTTTCGTAAATCTATTTCAAAACAATGAAATCAAATGAATAGTTATATTCTTTATTTTCCAAACCAAACAGTGCGTTAGAATACCTATTTTGAAACAACATGAAAAAGAAAAGAATACACCTGTATTTTTTTTCTCTCTCTCTTTCTTTTAACTAAATTACAAAATACCGTGAAAATGTTCTCCACTCCCACTTTTTCCAAAGACACTTGACAAGGGAGAAGAGAAATAAAACGGGCGAAGCTAATTACTATAAAAAGCTCACAATGGAAGACTGACCTTCTGAGAGTCCCTTGCGATTTCACAGTCTCAGAGGCAATATATGCAGTCTTTACGATATTGTTTCATTTCTTATCGTGGCTGTTTTCCTTTTTTTTTAAACTTTGTGTACACGTTATTGTGTCTGTGGCTGTGTTTATGTGTACTATTGTTGCATTTGCAGACACGTAGGTACACACGGACTCATGTCCCTGGAATTTCGTTTCTTTTTTGGGTATTTGCTGAGGGATGGGGGGAGGGGGGGGTGATGGGAGGGGGGGGAGAGGTTAGTGCAAAAATATCTCTGTGGTCTTTTTTTTTTATCTTTCTCTTTTCTTTTCTTTGTCTCTTTTTCTTTCTCTTTATGTCTCTCTTTTTCCCCTTCCTTTCCTATTCCCACTCTCCTTTTTCCTTTCTCCCTTCATCTCCCTTTCTCTCTCCTTCTCTTGATCTCTTTCTCTCTCCTCCTCCATTCCCTCCTCTCCCTTCTCTTACCTTTTCTCCCACGGTGATGACAGAAGCGAAGCGAGACGCGCAGCCGACGGAAGCTCGAAGCCGGGAAGCGCCGTTGTGTGACTCGCGGAGCAGGCAGTTTAGTCGCTTATTTCATCGGCTTTGAAATCTTGGAACGAAACGGTATTTTATAGTCTCGCTTTCTCTCTCGCGCGCGCTTTTTTCGCTCTCTGTCTGTCGCTGTCTCCTTCTCTCGCTTTTTTTCTCCCTCTGCCTCTGTTCTCTCTCTCTCTCTCTCTCTCTCTCTCTCTCTCTCTCTCTCTCTCTCTCTCTCTCTCTCTCTCTCTCTCTCTCTCTCTCTCTCTCTCTCTCTCTCTCTCTCTCTATCTATCTATCTTTCTTTCTTTCTTTCTCTCTCTCTTTCTTGCTTTTTCTATCTCTTTCTCTTTCTTTTTTATCTTTTCTTATTGTTACGGGGGGAGAATGAGCGAAAAATGGAATTTGTAGTTACAAAACACAATTTTCTATCTTTTATCAATTTCGGAATTTCTCGAAGCACTGGAGATGGGGGGGGGGGGGGAGAGAAGAAAGAGAAAGAAGGAAGAGAAAGGGGGAAAAAGGAAAATAATTAATGGAGAGAGAGAGGGAGGGAGGAAGACAGAGAGAGATAAAGAGAGAGAGAGGGAGGGAGAAAGGGAGGGAGAGAGAAAGAGAGAGAGAGAGAGAGAGAGAGAGAGAGAGAGAGAGAGAGAGAGAGAGAGAGAGAGAGAGAGAGAGAGAGACAGAGAGAGAGAGAAAGAGAGAGAGAGAGAGAGAGAGAGAGAAAGAGAGAGAGAGAGAGAGAGAGAAAGAGGGAGAGAGAGGGAGAGAGAGAGAGAGACAGAGAGAGACAGAGACAGAGAGAGAGAGGGAGAGAGAAAGAGAGAGAGAGAGAGAGAGAGAGAGAGAGAGAGAGAGAGAGAGAGAGAGAGATACAAAGACAGAGAGACAGAGACAAGACAGAGACAGAGAGAGAGAGAGAGAGAGAGGGAGGGAGGCGCAGCAGAAGCAAGAATTTACGCGGCATCGTCAGCGGGTCGTGAGTGTGTGAAGCCTGACTCCATCCCGGCCCGCCAAAATGCTAACCTTCAAGTCATCTCGTGGTAATTACTGTATTTAACGTTACAGCTTGATATATGAGCAAGCCAGGGCATTCCGACATAATTGGCGACAGAAAGGCTTAGTATCGGGGGGGGGGGGGGGGGGGGGGGTTGCTTCTTTAGATGGGGGGGGGAAGGGGGAGGGGGGTTGCTTCTTTAGATGGGGGGGAGGGGGAGGAAGGGGGAGGGGATGGGGGTAGGAGGAGAGAGTGTAAGGGAAAGAGGAGGGAGGAGGAGGGAGGGAGGTAGAGGGTAAAGGAGGGACGGGGGGAGGGAGGGAATAAGGGGGTAAAGGGAGAGAGTAAAGGAAGGGGGAAGAGAGGTAGGGAGAAAGAAAGGTAGGTAGGGAGGGATAAAATAAGTGAGGGAGGAAGAGGAAGAGAAAGGGAGAGAGAGAGGGAGGAAGGGAAAGGAAAAGGGATAGAGAGAGGGAGGAAGGGAAAGAGGGAGAAAGGGAGGGAGAGAGGGAGGAAGGGAAAGATAAAGATAGGAAACAAGGGAGAGCGTAAGGAAGGGAGGAAGAAAGAATAAGAAGAAAGGAGAGAGCGAATGAGAGAAGGAAGGGGGAAGGAGAGAGAGAAAGATAAGATCTATTTGTATCATCTATTGCTTTTCTTTTTTTCCTTATTTATGAAGCGTATTTCTCTTACATTTTTTTTAAAGATAAAAAAATAAGATCCAAGAACATATATTTCTCATACAAACTAACAAAGAAACAAACAAAAAAATAAGGAAAAAATCGTATGAAAAAAAAAAATACGAAATACAAAAGCGACAAGAAAATATGGAAGAAAAAGTAAG